>NW_027516510.1:0-57861 GCF_048772815.1 Callospermophilus lateralis | reverse complement strand
GTAGTAGCTCTTGGAAAACTTGACAAAATAAAGGAGTTCTCAGTTTTGTCTCTATGGTTTGTTTCCTTTTCAAGTAGCCCTAGGAAGAGACTGTGGAAAAGTCACTTTCATTGAAGATGGGTTGCCAGCCTTCCAAGAAATTACCAGTTTCCAAAATAGCAGCAAATATTTTTTCACCCAATCTTCATGATACCTAGTGGTAATGACAAGTACACAATCTCACTTAGGCTCACCAATTTTTGTTTTCTAGGTTGAAGCGTTCGTTTACAGTAGCAGTTTTTATATTTAGGTTTCATTCTGTTCTCAAATATATAGATAGATGAATTTGGAACTCTAAATCCAACATGGTTTGTCGTAGCTCTTTGAAACTTGACAATATAAAGGAGTTCTCAGTTTTGTCTCTATGGTTTGTTTCCTCTTCAAGTAGCCCTAGGCATATATGTGAAAAAGCACTTTTATTGAGAGGGGTTGCCAAGGTTCTAAGAAATATCGAGTTTCCGAAATACCAGAAAATATTTTTTCACCCAATCTTGATGATACTTGGTGGTAATGATCAGTACGCAAATCCCACTTGGCTAACCAAATTTTGTTCTTCTAGGTTGAAGCGTTCGTCTACAGTAGCAGTTTTTATATTTAGGTTTCCCTTTGTTCTCTCCTATATAGATAGAAGAATTTGGAACTCTAAATCCAACATGGTTTGTAGTACCTCTTTGAAAATTGAGAAAATAAAGGAGTTCTCAGATTTATCTCTATGGTTTGTTTCCTCTTCAAGTAGCCCTAGGCACAGACTGTGGAAAAGCACTTTCATTAAGAGGGGTACCCAAGCTTCTAAGTAATAACGAGTTTCCGAAATAGCAGCAAATATTTTTTCTCACAATCTTGATGATACTTGGTGGTCATGATCAGTGCACAAATCCCACTTGGCTCACCAAATTTTGTTCTTCTAGGTTGAAGCGTTCGTCTACAGTAGCAGTTTTTATATTTAGGTTTCCCTCTGTTCTCTCCAATATAGATAGATGAATTTGGAACTCTAAATCCAACATGGTTTGTAGTAGCTCTTTGAAACTTGACAAAATAAAGGAGTTCTCAGTTTTGTCTCTATGGATTGTTTCCTCTTCAAGTATCCCTAGTCACAGACTGTGGAAAGTACTTTCATTGAGATGGGTTGCCAAGCTTCTAAGAAATAACGAGTTTCCGAAATACCAGCGAATATTTTTTCAACCAATCTTGATGATACCTGTTGCTAATGATCAGTACACAAATCCCACTTGGCTCACCAAATTTTGTTCTTCTAGGTTGAAGCGTTCGTCTACAGTAGCAGTTTTTATATTTAGGGTTCCCTCTGTTCTCTCCTATATAGAAAGATGAATTTGGAACTCTAAATCCAACGTGGATTGTAGTAGCTCTTTGAAACATGACAAAATAAAGGAGTTCTCAGATTTGTCTCTATGGTTTGTTTCCTCTTCAAGTAGCCCTAAGCACAGATGTGGAAAAGCACTTTCATTGAGAGGGTTACCCAAGGTTCTAAGAAATAACGAGTTTCCGAAATACCAGCAAATATTTTTTCACCCAGTCTTGATGACACTTGGTGGTCATGATCAGTACACAAATCCCACTTGGCTCACCAAATTTTGTTCTTCTAGGTTGAAGCGTTCGTCTACAGTAGCAGTTTTTATATTTAGGTTTCACTCTGTTCTCTCCTATATAGATAGATGAATTTGGAACTCTAAATCCAACATGGTTTGTAGTAGCTCTTTGAAACTTGACAAATAAAGGAGTTCTCAGTTTTGTCTCTATGGATTGTTTCCTCTTCAAGTAGCCCTAGTCACAGACTGTGGAAAGTACTTTCATTGAGATGGGTTGCCAAGCTCAAGAAATAACGAGTTTCCGAAATACCAGCGAATATTTTTTCTCCCAATCTTGATGATACTTGTTGCTAATGATCAGTACACAAATCCCACTTGGCTCACCAAATTTTGTTCTTCTAGGTTGAAGCGTTCGCCTACAGTAGCAGTTTTTATATTTATGGTTCCCTCTGTTCTCTCCTATATAGAAAGATGAATTTGGAACTCTAAATCCAACATGGTTTGTAGTAGCTCTTTGAAACTTGACAAAATAAAGGAGTTCTCAGTTTTGTCGCTATGGTGTGTTTCCTCTTCAAGTAGCCCCAGGCACAGACTGTGGAAAAGCACTTTCATTGAGACGGGTTCTCTAGCTTCTAAGAAATAACGAGTTTCCGAAATACCAGCAAATATTTTTTCACCCAATCTTGATGATACTTGGTGGTCATGATCAGTACACAAATCGCACTTGGCTCACCAAATTTTGTTCTTCTAGGTTGAAGCGTTCGTCTACAGTAGCAGTTTTTATATTTAGGTTTCACTCTGTTCTCTCCTATATAGATAGATGAATTTGGAACTCTAAATCCAACATGGTTTGTAGTAGCTCCTTGAAACTTGACAATATAAAGGAGTTCTCAGTTTTGTCTCTATGGTTTGTTTCCTCTTCAAGTAGCCCTAGGCACAGACTGTGGAAAAGCACTTTCATTGAGATGTGTTGACAAGCTTCTAAGAAATAACGAGTTTCCGAAATACCAGCAAATATTTTTTTCACCCAATCTTGATGATACTTGGTGGTAATGATCAGTACTCAACTCCCACTGGCTCACCAAATTTTGTTCTTCTAGGTTGAAGCGTTCGTCTACAGTAGCAGTTTTTATATTTAAATTTCCCTCTGTTCTCTCCTATATAGATAGATGAATTTGGAACTCTAAATCCAACATGGTTTGTAGTAGCTCTTTGAAACTTGACAAAACAAAGGAATTCTCAGTTTTTGTCTCTATGGTTTGTTTCCTCTTAAAGTAGCCCTAGGCACAGACTGTGGAAAGCAATTTCATTGGGATGGGTTGCCAAGCTTCTAAGAAATAACAAGTTTCCGATATACCAGCAAATATTTTTTGACACAATCTTGTTGATACTTGGTGGTAATGATCACTATACAAATCCCACTTGGCTTACCAAATTTTTGTCTTCTAGGTTGAAGCGTTCGTCTACAATAGCAGTTTTTATATTTAGGTTTCTCTCTGTTCTCTCCTATATAGATAGATGAATTTGAAACTCTAAATCCAACATGGTTTGTAGTAGCTCTTTGAAACTTGACAAAATAAAGGAATTCTCAGATTTTTCTCTATGGTTTGTTTCCTCTTCAAGTAGCCCTAGGCACAGACTGTGGAAAAGCACTTTCATTGAGAGGGGTTCCCAAGCTTCTAAGAAATAACGAGTTTCCGAAATACCAGCAAATATTTTTTCACCCAATTTTGATGATACTTGGTGGTCATGATCAGTACACAAATCCCACTTGGCTCACCAAATTTTGTTCTTCTAGATTGAAGCGTTCGTCTACAGTAGCAGTTTTTATATTTAGGTTTCACTCTGTTCTCTCATATATAGATAGATGAATTTTGAACTCTAAATCCAACATGGTTTGTAGTAGCTCTTTGAAACTTGACAAAATAAATGAGTTCTCAGTTTTGTCTCTATGGATTGTTTCCTCTTCAAGTAGCCCTAGGCACAGACTGTGGAAAGCACTTTCATTGAGATGGGTTGGCAAGCTTCTAAGAAATAACGCGTTTCCGAAATACCAGCAAATATTTTTTCACACAATCTTGTTGATACTTGGTGGTAATGATCAGTACACAAATCCCACTTGGCTTAAAAATTTTTGTTCTTCTAGGTTGAAGCGTTCGTCTACAGTAGCAGTTTTTATATTTAGGTTTCCCTCTGTTCTCTCCCATATAAATAGATGAATATGGAACTCTAAATCCAACATGGTTTGTAGTAGCTCTTTGAAACTTGACAAAATAAAGGAGTTCTCAGTTTTGTCTCTATGGTTTGTTTCCTCTTCAAGTAGCCCTAGGCACAGACTGTGGTAAAGCACTTTCATTGAGAGGGGTTGCCAAGCTTCTAAGAAATTTCGAGTTTCCGAAATACCAGCAAATATTTTTACACCCAATCTTGATGATACTTGTTGCTAATGATCAGTACACAAATCCCACTTGGCTCACCAAATTTTGTTCTTCTAGGTTGAAGCGATCGTCTACAGTAGCAGTTTATATATTTAGGTTTCCCTCTGTTCTCTCCTATATAGAAAGATGAATTTGGAACTCTAAATCCAACATGGTTTGTAGTAGCTCTTTGAAACTTGACAAAATAAAGGAGTTCTCAGTTTTGTCTCTATGGTTTGCTTCCTCTTAAAGTAGCCCTAGGCACAGACTGTGGAAAGCACTTTCATTAAGATGGGTTGCCAAGCTTCTAAGAAATAACGAGTTTCCGAAATACCAGCAAATATTTTTTCACCCAAATTGATGATACTTTGTGGTAATGATCAGTACACAAATCCCACTTGGCTTTCCAAATTTTGTTCTTCTAGGTTGAAGCGTTCGTCTACAGTAGCAGTTTATATATTTAAGTTTCCCTCTGTTCTCTCCTATATACATAGATGAATTTTTTAACTCTAAATCCAACATGGTTTGTAGTAGCTCTTTGAAACTTGACAAAATAAAAGAGTTCTCAGTTTTGTCTCTATGGTTTGTTTCCTCTTCAAGTAGCCCTAGGCACAGACTGTGGAAAGCACTTTCATTGAGAGGGGTTGCCAAGCTTCTAAGAAATAACGAGTTTCCGAAATACCAGCAAATATTTTTTCACCCAATCTTGATGATACTTGGTGCTAATGATCAGTACACAAATCCCACTTGGCTCACCAAATTTTGTTCTTCTAGGTTGAAGCGTTCGTCTACAGTAGCAGTTTTTATATTTAGGTTTCCCTCTGTTCTCTCCTATATAGAAAGATGAATTTGGAACTCTAAATCCAACATGGTTTGTAGTAGCTCTTTGAAACTTTACAAAATAAAGGTGTTCTCAGTTTTGTCGCTATGGTTTGTTTCCTCTTCAAGTAGCCCCAGGCACAGACTGTGGAAAAGCACTTTCATTGAGAGGGGTTCCCAAGCTTCTAAGAAATAACGAGTTTCCGAAATACCAGCAAATATTTTTTCACCCAATCTTGATGATACTTGGTGGTAATGATCAGTACACAAGTCTCACTTGGCTCACCAAATTTTGTTCTTCTAGGTTGAAGCGTTCGTCTACAGGAGCAGTTATTATATTTAGGTTTCACTCTGTTCTCTCATAAATAGATAGATTAATTTGGAACTCTAAATCCAACATGGTTTGTAGTAGCTCTTTGAAACTTAACAAAATAAAGGAGTTCTCAGATTTGCCTCTATGGTTTGTTTCCTCTTCAAGTAGCCCTAGGCACAGACTGTGGAATAGCACTTTCATTGATAGGGGTTGCCAAGCTCCTAAGAAATAACGAGTTTCCGAAATACCAGCAAATATTTTTTCACCCAATCTTGATGATACTTGTTGCTAATGATCAGTACACATATCCCACTTGGCTCACCAAATTTAGTTCTTCTAGGTTGAAGCGTTCGTCTACAGTAGCAGTTTTTATATTTAGGTTTCCCTCTCTTCTCTTTTATATAGATAGATGAATTTGGAACTCTAAATCCAACATGGTTTGTAGTAGCTCTTTGAAACTTTACAAAATAAAGGAGTTCTCAGATTTGCCTCTATGGTTTGTTTCCTCTTCACGTAGCCCTAGGCACAGTCTGTGGAATAGCACTTTCATTGAGAGGGGTTGCCAAGCTTCTAAGAAATAACGAGTTTCCGAAATACCAGCAAATATTTTTTCACCCAATCTTGATGATACTTGTTGCTAATGATCAGTACACAAATTCCACTTGGCTCACCAAATTTTGTTCTTCTAGTTTAAAGCGTTCGTCTACAGTAGCAGTTTTTATATTTAGGTTTCACTCTGTTCTCTCATATATAGATAGATGAATTTGGAACTCTAAATCCAACATGGTTTGTAGTAGCTCTTTGAAACTTGACAAAATAAAGGAGTTCTCAGTTTTGTCTCTATGGTTTGTTTCCTCTTCAAGTAGCCCTAGGCACAGACTGTGGAAAAACAATTTCATTGACATGGGTTGCCAAGCTTCTAAGAAATAACGAGTTTCCGAAATACCAGCAAATATTTTTTCACACAATCTTGTTGATACTTGGTGGTAATGATGAGTACACAAATCCCACTTGGCTCACCAAATTTAGTTCTTCTAGGTTGAAGCGATCGTGTACAGTAGCAGTTTTTATATTTAGGTTTCCCTCTGTTCTCTCCTATATAGATAGATAAATTTGGAACTCTAAATCCAACATGGTTTGTAGTAGCTCTTTGAAACTTGACAAAATAAAGGAGTTCTCAGATTTGTCTCTATGGTTTGTTTCCTCTTCAAGTAGCCCTAGGCACAGACTGTGGAAACACACTTTCATTGAGAGGGGTTCTCAAGCTTCTAAGAAATAACGAGTTTCCGAAATACCAGCAAATATTTTTTCACCCAATCTTGATGATACTTGTTGCTAATGATCAGTACACAAATCAGACTTGGCTCACCAAATTTTGTTCTTCTAGTTTAAAGCGTTCGTCTACAGTAGCAGTTTTTATATTTAGGTTTCACTCTGTTCTCTCATATATAGATAGATTAATTTGGAACTCTAAATCCAACATGGTTTGTAGTAGCTCTTTGAAACTTGACAAAATAAAGGAGTTCTCAGTTTTTTCTCTATGGTTTGTTTCCTCTTCAAGTAGCCCTAGGCACAGACTGTGGAAAAGCACTTTCATTGAGATGGGTTGCCAAGCTTCTAAGAAATAACGAGTTTCCGAAATACCAGCAAGTATTTTTTCACACAATCTTGTTGATACTTGGTGGTAATGATCAGTACACAAATCCCACTTGGCTCACCAAATTTTGTTCTTCTAGGTTGAAGCGTTCGTGTACAGTAGCAGTTTTTATATATAGGTTTCTCTCTGTTCTCTCCTATATAGATAGATGTATTTGGAACTCTAAATCCAACATGGTTTGTAGTAGCTCTTTGAAACTTGACAAAATAAAGCAGTTCTCAGTTTTCTCTCTATGGATTGTTTCCTCTTCAAGTAGCCCTAGGCACAGACTGTGGAAAAGCACTTTCATTGAGATGTGTTGACAAGCTTCTAAGAAATAACGAGTTTCCGAAATACCAGCAAATATTTTTTCACCCAATCTTGATGATACTTGGTGGTAATGATCAGTACTCAACTCCCACTGGCTCACCAAATTTTGTTCTTCTAGGTTGAAGCGTTCGTCTACAGTAGCAGTTTTTATATTTAAATTTCCCTCTGTTCTCTCCTATATAGATAGATGAATTTGGAACTCTAAATCCAACATGGTTTGTAGTAGCTCTTTGAAACTTGACAAAACAAAGGAATTCTCAGTTTTGTCTCTATGGTTTGTTTCCTCTTAAAGTAGCCCTAGGCACAGACTGTGGAAAGCAATTTCATTGGGATGGGTTGCCAAGCTTCTAAGAAATAACAAGTTTCCGAAATACCAGCAAATATTTTTTGACACAATCTTGTTGATACTTGGTGGTAATGATCACTATACAAATCCCACTTGGCTTACCAAATTTTTGTCTTCTAGGTTGAAGCGTTCGTCTACAATAGCAGTTTTTATATTTAGGTTTCTCTCTGTTCTCTCCTATATAGATAGATGAATTTGAAACTCTAAATCCAACATGGTTTGTAGTAGCTCTTTGAAACTTGACAAAATAAAGGAATTCTCAGATTTTTCTCTATGGTTTGTTTCCTCTTCAAGTAGCCCTAGGCACAGACTGTGGAAAAGCACTTTCATTGAGAGGGGTTCCCAAGCTTCTAAGAAATAACGAGTTTCCGAAATACCAGCAAATATTTTTTCACCCAATTTTGATGATACTTGGTGGTCATGATCAGTACACAAATCCCACTTGGCTCACCAAATTTTGTTCTTCTAGATTGAAGCGTTCGTCTACAGTAGCAGTTTTTATATTTAGGTTTCACTCTGTTCTCTCATATATAGATAGATGAATTTTGAACTCTAAATCCAACATGGTTTGTAGTAGCTCTTTGAAACTTGACAAAATAAATGAGTTCTCAGTTTTGTCTCTATGGATTGTTTCCTCTTCAAGTAGCCCTAGGCACAGACTGTGGAAAGCACTTTCATTGAGATGGGTTGGCAAGCTTCTAAGAAATAACGCGTTTCCGAAATACCAGCAAATATTTTTTCACACAATCTTGTTGATACTTGGTGGTAATGATCAGTACACAAATCCCACTTGGCTTAAAAAATTTTGTTCTTCTAGGTTGAAGCGTTCGTCTACAGTAGCAGTTTTTATATTTAGGTTTCCCTCTGTTCTCTCCCATATAAATAGATGAATATGGAACTCTAAATCCAACATGGTTTGTAGTAGCTCTTTGAAACTTGACAAAATAAAGGAGTTCTCAGTTTTGTCTCTATGGTTTGTTTCCTCTTCAAGTAGCCCTAGGCACAGACTGTGGTAAAGCACTTTCATTGAGAGGGGTTGCCAAGCTTCTAAGAAATTTCGAGTTTCCGAAATACCAGCAAATATTTTTACACCCAATCTTGATGATACTTGTTGCTAATGATCAGTACACAAATCCCACTTGGCTTACCAAATTTTGTTCTTCTAGGTTGAAGCGTTCGTCTACAGTAGCAGTTTATATATTTAAGTTTCCCTCTGTTCTCTCCTATATACATAGATGAATTTTTTAACTCTAAATCCAACATGGTTTGTAGTAGCTCTTTGAAACTTGACAAAATAAAAGAGTTCTCAGTTTTGTCTCTATGGTTTGTTTCCTCTTCAAGTAGCCCTAGGCACAGACTGTGGAAAGCACTTTCATTGAGAGGGGTTGCCAAGCTTCTAAGAAATAACGAGTTTCCGAAATACCAGCAAATATTTTTTCACCCAATCTTGATGATACTTGGTGCTAATGATCAGTACACAAATCCCACTTGGCTCACCAAATTTTGTTCTTCTAGGTTGAAGCGTTCGTCTACAGTAGCAGTTTTTATATTTAGGTTTCCCTCTGTTCTCTCCTATATAGAAAGATGAATTTGGAACTCTAAATCCAACATGGTTTGTAGTAGCTCTTTGAAACTTTACAAAATAAAGGTGTTCTCAGTTTTGTCGCTATGGTTTGTTTCCTCTTCAAGTAGCCCCAGGCACAGACTGTGGAAAAGCACTTTCATTGAGAGGGGTTCCCAAGCTTCTAAGAAATAACGAGTTTCCGAAATACCAGCAAATATTTTTTCACCCAATCTTGATGATACTTGGTGGTAATGATCAGTACACAAGTCTCACTTGGCTCACCAAATTTTGTTCTTCTAGGTTGAAGCGTTCGTCTACAGGAGCAGTTATTATATTTAGGTTTCACTCTGTTCTCTCATAAATAGATAGATTAATTTGGAACTCTAAATCCAACATGGTTTGTAGTAGCTCTTTGAAACTTAACAAAATAAAGGAGTTCTCAGATTTGCCTCTATGGTTTGTTTCCTCTTCAAGTAGCCCTAGGCACAGACTGTGGAATAGCACTTTCATTGATAGGGGTTGCCAAGCTCCTAAGAAATAACGAGTTTCCGAAATACCAGCAAATATTTTTTCACCCAATCTTGATGATACTTGTTGCTAATGATCAGTACACATATCCCACTTGGCTCACCAAATTTAGTTCTTCTAGGTTGAAGCGTTCGTCTACAGTAGCAGTTTTTATATTTAGGTTTCCCTCTCTTCTCTTTTATATAGATAGATGAATTTGGAACTCTAAATCCAACATGGTTTGTAGTAGCTCTTTGAAACTTTACAAAATAAAGGAGTTCTCAGATTTGCCTCTATGGTTTGTTTCCTCTTCACGTAGCCCTAGGCACAGTCTGTGGAATAGCACTTTCATTGAGAGGGGTTGCCAAGCTTCTAAGAAATAACGAGTTTCCGAAATACCAGCAAATATTTTTTCACCCAATCTTGATGATACTTGTTGCTAATGATCAGTACACAAATTTCACTTGGCTCACCAAATTTTGTTCTTCTAGTTTAAAGCGTTCGTCTACAGTAGCAGTTTTTATATTTAGGTTTCACTCTGTTCTCTCATATATAGATAGATGAATTTGGAACTCTAAATCCAACATGGTTTGTAGTAGCTCTTTGAAACTTGACAAAATAAAGGAGTTCTCAGTTTTGTCTCTATGGTTTGTTTCCTCTTCAAGTAGCCCTAGGCACAGACTGTGGAAAAACAATTTCATTGACATGGGTTGCCAAGCTTCTAAGAAATAACGAGTTTCCGAAATACCAGCAAATATTTTTTCACACAATCTTGTTGATACTTGGTGGTAATGATGAGTACACAAATCCCACTTGGCTCACCAAATTTAGTTCTTCTAGGTTGAAGCGATCGTGTACAGTAGCAGTTTTTATATTTAGGTTTCCCTCTGTTCTCTCCTATATAGATAGATAAATTTGGAACTCTAAATCCAACATGGTTTGTAGTAGCTCTTTGAAACTTGACAAAATAAAGGAGTTCTCAGATTTGTCTCTATGGTTTGTTTCCTCTTCAAGTAGCCCTAGGCACAGACTGTGGAAACACACTTTCATTGAGAGGGGTTCTCAAGCTTCTAAGAAATAACGAGTTTCCGAAATACCAGCAAATATTTTTTCACCCAATCTTGATGATACTTGTTGCTAATGATCAGTACACAAATCAGACTTGGCTCACCAAATTTTGTTCTTCTAGTTTAAAGCGTTCGTCTACAGTAGCAGTTTTTATATTTAGGTTTCACTCTGTTCTCTCATATATAGATAGATTAATTTGGAACTCTAAATCCAACATGGTTTGTAGTAGCTCTTTGAAACTTGACAAAATAAAGGAGTTCTCAGTTTTTTCTCTATGGTTTGTTTCCTCTTCAAGTAGCCCTAGGCACAGACTGTGGAAAAGCACTTTCATTGAGATGGGTTGCCAAGCTTCTAAGAAATAACTAGTTTCCGAAATACCAGCAAGTATTTTTTCACACAATCTTGTTGATACTTGGTGGTAATGATCAGTACACAAATCCCACTTGGCTCACCAAATTTTGTTCTTCTAGGTTGAAGCGTTCGTGTACAGTAGCAGTTTTTATATATAGGTTTCTCTCTGTTCTCTCCTATATAGATAGATGTATTTGGAACTCTAAATCCAACATGGTTTGTAGTAGCTCTTTGAAACTTGACAAAATAAAGCAGTTCTCAGTTTTCTCTCTATGGATTGTTTCCTCTTCAAGTAGCCCTAGGCACAGACTCTGGAAAGCACTTTCATTGAGATGGGTTGCCAAGCTTCTAAGAAATAACGCGTTTCCGAAATACCAGCAAATATTTTTTCACACAATCTTGTTGATACTTGGTGGTAATGATCAGTACACAAATCCCACTTGGCTCACCAAATTTACTTCTTCTAGGTTGAAGCGTTCGTGTACAGTAGCAGTTTTTATATTTAGGTTTCCCTCTGTTCTCTCCTATATAGATAGATAAATTTGGAACTCTAAATCCAACATGGTTTGTAGTAGCTCTTTGAAACTTTGCAAAATTAAGGAGTTCTCAGATTTGCCTCTATGGTTTGTTTCCTCTTCAAGTAGCCCTAGGCACAGACTGTGGAATAGCACTTTCATTGAGAGGGGTTGCCAAGCTTCTAAGAAATAACGAGTTTCCGAAATACCAGCAAATATTTTTTCACCCAATCTTGATGATACTTGGTGGTAATGATCAGTACACAAATCCCACTTGGCTTACCAAATTTTGTTTTTCTAGGTTGAAGAGTTCGTCTACAGTAGCAGTTTTTATATTTAAGTTTCCCTCTGTTCTCTCCTATATAGATAGATAAATTTTTTAACTCTAAATCCAACATGGTTTGTAGTAGCTCTTTGAAACTTGACAAAATAAAAGAGTTCTCAGTTTTGTCTCTATGGTTTGTTTCCTCTTCAAGTAGCCCTAGGCACAGACTGTGGAAAGCACTTTCATTGAGAGGGGTTGCCAAGTTTCTAAGAAATAACGAGTTTCCGAAATACCAGCAAATATTTTTTCACCCAATCTTGATGATAATTGGTGGTAATTATCAGTACACAAATCCTACTTAGCTCACCAAATTTTGTTCTTCTAGGTTGAAGCGTTCGTCTACACTAACAGTTTTTATATTTAGGTTTCCCTCTGTTCTCTCCCATATAGATAGATAAATTTTTAACTCTAAATAAAACATGGTTTGTAGTAGCTCTTTGAAACTTGACAAAATAAAGGAGTTCTCAGTTTTGTCTCAATGGTTTGTTTCCTCTTCAAGTAGCCCTATGCACAGACTGTGGAAAAGCACTTTCATTGAGAGGGGTTGCCAAGCTTCTAAGAAATTACGATTTTCCGAAATACCAGCAAATATTTTTTCACCCAATCTTGATGATACTTGGTGCTAATGATCAGTACACAAATCCCACTTGGCTCACCAAATTTTGTTCTTCTAGGTTGAAGCGTTCGTCTGCAGTAGCAGTTTTTATATTTAGGTTTCCCTCTGTTCTCTCCTATATAGAAAGATGAATTTGGAACTCTAAATCCAACATGGTTTGTAGTAGCTCTTTGAAACTTTACAAAATAAAGGTGTTCTCAGTTTTGTCGCTATGGTTTGTTTCCTCTTCAAGTAGCCCCAGGCACAGACTGTGGAAAAGCACTTTCATTGAGAGGGGTTCCCAAGCTTCTAAGAAATAACGAGTTACCGAAATACCAGCAAATATTTTTTCACCCAATCTTGATGATACTTGGTGGTAATGATCAGTACACAAGTCTCACTTGGCTCACCAAATTTTGTTCTTCTAGGTTGAAGCGTTCGTCTACAGGAGCAGTTATTATATTTAGGTTTCACTCTGTTCTCTCATATATAGATAGATGAATTTGGAACTCTAAATCCAACATGGTTTGTAGTAGCTCTTTGAAACTTAACAAAATAAAGGAGTTCTCAGATTTGCCTCTATGGTTTGTTTCCTCTTCAAGTAGCCCTAGGCACAGACTGTGGAATAGCACTTTCATTGATAGGGGTTGCCAAGCTTCTAAGAAATAACGAGTTTCCGAAATACCAGCAAATATTTTTTCACCCAATCTTGATGATACTTGTTGCTAATGATCAGTACACATATCCCACTTGGCTCACCAAATTCAGTTTTTCTAGGTTGAAGCGTTCGTCTACAGTAGCAGTTTTTATATTTAGGTTTCCCTCTCTTCTCTTTTATATAGATAGATGAATTTGGAACTCTAAATCCAACATGGTTTGTAGTAGCTCTTTGAAACTTTACAAAATAAAGGAGTTCTCAGATTTGCCTCTATGGTTTGTTTCCTCTTCACGTAGCCCTAGGCACAGACTGTGGAATAGCACTTTCATTGAGAGGGGTTGCCAAGCTTCTAAGAAATAACGAGTTTCCGAAATACCAGCAAATATTTTTTCACCCAATCTTGATGATACTTGGTGGTAATGATCAGTATGCAAATCCCACTTGGCTCACCAAATTTTGTACTTCTAGGTTGAAGCGTTCGTCTACAGTAGCAGTTTTTATATTTAGGTTTCCCTCTGTTCTCTCCTATATAGATAGAAGAATTTGGAACTCTAAATCCAACATGGTTTGTAGTAGCTCTTTGAAAATTGAGAAAATAAAGGAGTTCTCAGATTTGTCTCTATGGTTTGTTTCCTCTTCAAGTAGCCCTAGGCACAGACTGTGGAAAAGCACTTTCATTAAGAGGGGTACCCAAGCTTCTAAGAAATAACGAGTTTCCGAAATAGCAGCAAATATTTTTTCACACAAACTTGATGATACTTGGTGGTCATGATCAGTACACAAATCCCACTTGGCTCACCAAATTTTGTTCTTCTAGGTTGAAGCGTTCGTCTACAGTAGCAGTTTTTATATTTAGGTTTCCCTCTGTTCTCTCCAATATAGATAGATGAATTTGGAACTCTAAATCCAACATGGTTTGTAGTAGCTCTTTGAAACTTGACAAAATAAAGGAGTTCTCAGTTTTGTCTCCATGGATTGTTTCCTCTTCAAGTATCCCTAGTCACAGACTGTGGAAAGTACTTTCATTGAGATGGGTTGCCAAGCTTCTAAGAAATAACGAGTTTCCGAAATACCAGCGAATATTTTTTCAACCAATCTTGATGATACCTGTTGCTAATGATCAGTACACAAATCCCACTTGGCTCACCAAATTTTGTACTTCTAGGTTGAAGCGTTTGTCTACAGTAGCAGTATTTATATTTAGGGTTCCCTCTGTTCTCTCCTATATAGAAAGATGAATTTGGAACTCTAAATCCAACAAGGTTTGTAGTAGCTCTTTGAAACTTGTCAAAATAAAAGAGTTCTCAGTTTTTTCGCTATGGTTTGTTTCCTCTTCAAGTAGCCCCAGGCACAGACTGTGGAAAAGCACTTTCATTGAGAGGGGTTCCCAAGCTTCTAAGAAATAACGAGTTTCCAAATACCAGCAAATATTTTTTCACCCAATCTTGATGATTCTTGGTGGTAATGATCAGTACACAAATCCCACTTGGCTCACCAAATTTTGTTCTTCTAGGTTGAAGCGTTCGTCTACAGTAGCAGTTTTTATATTTAGGGTTCACTCTGTTCTCTCATATATAGATAGATGAATTTGGAACTCTAAATCCAACATGGTTTGTAGTAGCTCTTTGAAACTTGACAATATAAAGGAGTTCTCAGTTTTGTCTCTATGGTTTGTTTCCTCTTCATGTAGCCCTAGGCACAGACTGTGGAAAAGCACTTTCATTGAGATGTGTTGCCAAGCTTCTAAGAAATAACGAGTTTCCGAAATACCAGCAAATATTTTTTCACACAATCTTGTTGATACTTGGTGGTAATGATCAGTACACAAATCCCACTTGGCTCACCAAATTTTGTTCTTCTAGGTTGAAGTGTTCGTCTACAGTAGCAGTTTTTATATTTAGGTTTCTCTCTGTTCTCTCCTATATAGATAGATGAATTTGGAACTCTAAATCCAACATGGTTTGTAGTAGCTCTTTGAAACTTGACAAAATAAAGGAGGTCTCATATTTGTCTCTATGGTTTGTTTCCTCTTCAAGTAGCCCTAGGCACAGACTGTGGAAAAGCACTTTCATTGAGAGGGGTTGCCAAGCTTCTAAGAAATAACGAGTTTCCGAAATACCAGCAAATATTTTTTCACCCAATCTTGATGATACTTGGTTGTAATGATCAGTACTCAAATCCCACTTGTCTCACCAAATTTTGTTCTTCTAGGTTGAAGCGTTCGTCTACAGTAGCAGTTTTTATATTTAGGTTTCCCTCTGTTCTCTCCTATATAGATAGATGAATTTGGAACTCTAAATCCAACGTGGTTTGTAGTAGCTCTTTGAAACATGACAAAATAAAGTAGTTCTCAGATTTGTCTCTATGGATTGTTTCCTCTTCAAGTAGCCCTAGGCACAGACTGTGGAAAGCACTTTAATTGAGATGGGTTGGCAAGCTTCTAAGAAATAACGCGTTTCCGAAATACCAGCAAATATTTTTTCACACAATCTTGTTGATACTTGGTGGTAATGATCAGTACACAAATCCCACTTGGCTTAAAAAATTTTGTTCTTCTAGGTTGAAGCGTTCGTCTACAGTAGCAGTTTTTATATTTAGGTTTCCCTCTGTTCTCTCCCATATAAATAGGTGAATTTGGAACTCTAAATCCAACATGGTTTGTAGTAGCTCTTTGAAACTTGACAAAATAAAGGAGTTCTCAGTTTTGTCTCTATGGTTTGTTTCCTCTTCAAGTAGCCCTAGGCACAGACTGTGGTAAAGCACTTTCATTGAGAGGGGTTGCCAAGCTTCTAAGAAATTTCGAGTTTCCGAAATACCAGCAAATATTTTTACACCCAATCTTGATGATACTTGTTGCTAATGATCAGTACACAAATCCCACTTGGCTCACCAAATTTTGTTCTTCTAGGTTGAAGCGTTCGTCTACAGTAGCAGTTTTTATATTTAGGTTTCCCTCTGTTCTCTCCTATATAGAAAGATGAATTTGGAACTCTAAATCCAGCATGGTTTGTAGTAGATCTTTGAAACTTTACAAAATTAAGGAGTTCTCTGATTTGCCTCTATGGTTTGTTTCCTCTTCAAGTAGCCCTAGGCACAGACTGTGGAATAGCACTTTCATTTAGAGGTGTTGCCAAGCTTCTAAGAAATAACGAGTTTCCGAAATACCAGCAAATATTTTTTCTCCCAATCTTGATGATACTTGGTGGTAATGATCAGTACACAAATCCCACTTGGCTTACCAAATTTTGTTTTTCTAGGTTGAAGAGTTCATCTACAGTAGCAGTTTTTATATTTAAGTTTCCCTCTGTTCTCTCCTATATAGATAGATAAATTTTTTAACTCTAAATCCAACATGGTTTGTAGTAGCTCTTTGAAACTTGACAAAATAAAAGAGTTCTCAGTTTTGTCTCTATGGTTTGTTTTCTCTTCAAGTAGCCCTAGGCACAGACTGTGGAAAGCACTTTCATTGAGAGGGGTTGCCAAGCTTCTAAGAAATAACGAGTGTCCGAAATACCAGCAAATATTTTTTCACCCAATCTTGATGATAATTGGTGGTAATTATCAGTACACAAATCCTACTTAGCTCACCAAATTTTGTTCTTCTAGGTTGAAGCGTTCGTCTACAGTAACACTTTTTATATTTAGGTTTCCCTCTGTTCTCTCCCATATAAATACATGAATTTGGAACTCTAAATCCAACATGGTTTGTAGTAGCTCTTTGAAACTTGACAAAATAAAGGAGTTCTCAGTTTTGTCTCTATATTTTGTTTCCTCTTCAAGTAGCCCTAGGCACAGACTGTGGTAAAGCACTTTCATTGAGAGGGGTTGCCAAGCTTCTAAGAAATTTCGAGTTTCCGAAATACCAGCAAATATTTTTACACCCAATCTTGATGATACTTGTTGCTAATGATCAGTACACAAATCCCCCTTGGCTCACCAAATTTTGTTCTTCTAGGTTGAAGCGTTCGTCTACAGTAGCAGTTTTTATATTTAGGTTTCCCTCTGTTCTCTCATATATAGATAGATGAATTTGGAACTCTAAATCCAACATGGTTTGTAGTAGCTCTTTGAAACTTGTCAAAATAAAAGAGTTCTCAGTTTTGTCTCTATATTTTGTTTCCTCTTCAAGTAGCCCTAGGCACAGACTGTGGTAAAGCACTTTCATTGAGAGGGGTTGCCAAGCTTCTAAGAAATTTCGTGTTTCCGAAATACCAGCAAATATTTTTACACCCAATCTTGATGATTCTTGGTGGTAATGGTCAGTACACAAATCCCACTTGGCTCACCAAATTTTGTTCTTCTAGGTTGAAGCGTTCGTCTACAGTAGCAGTTTTTATATTTAGGTTTCCCTCTGTTCTCTCATATATAGATAGATGAATTTTTAACTCTAAATCCAACATGGTTTGTAGTAGCTCTTTGAAACTTGTCAAAATAAAAGAGTTCTCAGTTTTTTCGCTATGGTTTGTTTCCGCTTCAAGTAGCCCCAGGCACAGACTGTGGAAAAGCACTTTCATTGAGAGGGGTTCCCAAGCTTCTAAGAAATAACGAGTTTCCAAATACCAGCAAATATTTTTTCACACAATCTTGTTGATACTTGGTGGTAATGGTCAGTACACAAATCCCACTTGGCTCACCAAATTTTGTTCTTCTAGGTTGAAGCGTTCGTCTACAGTAGCAGTTTTTATATTTAGGGTTCACTCTGTTCTCTCATATATAGATAGATGAATTTTTAACTCTAAATCCAACATGGTTTGTAGTAGCTCTTTGAAACTTGACAATATAAAGGAGTTCTCAGTTTTGTCTCTATGGTTTGTTTCCTCTTCATGTAGCCCTAGGCACAGACTGTTGAAAAGCACTTTCATTGAGATGTGTTGCCAAGCTTCTAAGAAATAACGAGTTTCCGAAATACCAGCAAATATTTTTTCACACAATCTTGTTGATACTTGGTGGTAATGATCAGTACACAAATCCCACTTGGCTCACCAAATTTTGTTCTTCTAGGTTGAAGTGTTCGTCTACAGTAGCAGTTTTTATATTTAGGTTTCTCTCTGTTCTCTCCTATATAGATAGATGAATTTGGAACTCTAAATCCAACATGGTTTGTAGTAGCTCTTTGAAACTTGACAAAATAAAGGAGGTCTCATATTTGTCTCTATGGTTTGTTTCCTCTTCAAGTAGCCCTAGGCACAGACTGTGGAAAAGCACTTTCATTGAGAGGGGTTGCCAAGCTTCTAAGAAATAACGAGTTTCCGAAATACCAGCAAATATTTTTTCACCCAATCTTGATGATACTTGGTTGTAATGATCAGTACTCAAATCCCACTTGTCTCACCAAATTTTGTTCTTCTAGGTTGAAGCGTTCGTCTACAGTAGCAGTTTTTATATTTAGGTTTCCCTCTGTTCTCTCCTATATAGATAGATGAATTTGGAACTCTAAATCCAACGTGGTTTGTAGTAGCTCTTTGAAACATGACAAAATAAAGTAGTTCTCAGATTTGTCTCTATGGTTTGTTTCCTCTTCAAGTAGCCCTAAGCACAGATGTGGAAAAGCACTTTCATTGAGAGGGGTACCCAAGGTTCTAAGAAATAACGAGTTTCCGAAATACCAGCAAATATTTTTTCACCCAATCTTGATGATACTTGGTGGTCATGATCAGTACACAAATCCCACTTGGCTCACCAAATTTTGTTCTTCTAGGTTGAAGCATTCGTCTACAGTAGCAGTTTTTATATTTAGGTTTCACTCTGTTCTCTCATATATAGATAGATGAATTTGGAACTCTAAATCCAACATGGTTTGTAGTAGCTCTTTGAAACTTGACAAAATAAAGGAGTTCTCAGTTTTGTCTCTATGGATTGTTTCCTCTTCAAGTAGCCCTAGTCACAGACTGTGGAAAGTACTTTCATTTAGATGGGTTGCCAAGCTTCAAAGAAATAACGATTTTCCGAAATACCAGCGAATATTTTTTCTCCCAATCTTGATGATACTTGTTGCTAATGATCAGTACACAAGTCCCACTTGGCTCACCAAATTTTGTTCTTCTAGGTTGAAGCGTTCGTCTACAGTAGCAGTTTTTATATTTAGGGTTCCCTCTGTTCTCTCCTATATAGAAAGATGAATTTGGAACTCTAAATCCAACATGGTTTGTAGTAGCTCTTTGAAACTTGACAAAACAAAGGAGTTCTCAGTTTTGTCGCTATGGTGTGTTTCCTCTTCAAGTAGCCCCAGGCACAGACTGTGGAAAAGCACTTTCATTGAGATGGGTTCCCAAGCTTCTAAGAAATAACGAGTTTCCGAAATACCAGCAAATATTTTTTCACCCAATCTTGATGATACTTGGTGGTCATGATCAGTACACAAATCCCACTTGGCTCACCAAATTTTTTTCTTCTAGGTTGAAGCGTTCGTGTACAGTAGCAGTTTTTATATTTAGGTTTCACTCTGTTCTCTCCTATATAGATAGATGAATTTGGAACTCTAAATCCAACATGGTTTGTAGTAGCTTCTTGAAACTTTACAATATAAAGGAGTTCTCAGTTTTGTCTCTATGGTTTGTTTCCTCTTCAAGTAGCCCTAGGCACAGACTGTGGAAAAGCACTTTCATTGAGATGTGTTGCCAAGCTTCTAAGAAATAAGGAGTTTCCGAAATACCAGCAAATATTTTTTCACCCAATCTTGATGATACTTGGTGGTAATGATCAGTACTCAAATCCCACTGGCTCACCAAATTTTGTTCTTCTAGGTTGAAGCGTTCGTCTACAGTAGCAGTTTTTATATTTAGGTTTCCCTCTGTTCTCTCCTATATAGATAGATGAATTTGGAACTCTAAATCCAACATGGTTTGTAGTAGCTCTTTGAAACTTGACAAAACAAAGGAATTCTCAGTTTTGTCTCTATGGTTTGTTTCCTCTTCAAGTAGCCCTAGGCACAGACTGTGGAAAGCACTTTCATTGAGATGGGTTGCCAAGCTTCTAAGAAATAACAAGTTTCCGAAATACCAGCAAATATTTTTTGACACAATCTTGTTGATTCTTCGTGGTAATGATCACTATACAAATCCCACTTGGCTTACCAAATTTTTGCCTTCTAGGTTGAAGCGTTCGTCTACAGTAGCAGTTTTTATATTTAGGTTTCTCTCTGTTCTCTCCTATATAGATAGATGAATTTGAAACTCTAAATCCAACATGGTTTGTAGTAGCTCTTTGAAACTTGACAAAATAAAGGAATTCTCAGATTTTTCTCTATGGTTTTTTTCCTCTTCAAGTAGCCCTAGGCACAGACTGTGGAAAAGCACTTTCATTGAGAGGGGTTCCCAAGCTTCTAAGAAATAACGAGTTTCCGAAATACCAGCAAATATTTTTTCACCCAATGTTGATGATACTTGGTGGTCATGATCAGTACACAAATCCCACTTGGCTCACCAAATTTTGTTTTTCTAGATTGAAGCGTTCGTCTACAGTAGCAGTTTTTATATTTAGGTTTCACTCTGTTCTCTCATATATAGATAGATGAATTTTGAACTCTAAATCCAACATGGTTTGTAGTAGCTCTTTGAAACTTGACAAAATAAATGAGTTCTCAGTTTTGTCTCTATGGATTGTTTCCTCTTCAAGTAGCCCTAGGCACAGACTGTGGAAAGCACTTTAATTGAGATGGGTTGGCAAGCTTCTAAGAAATAACGCGTTTCCGAAATACCAGCAAATATTTTTTCACACAATCTTGTTGATACTTGGTGGTAATGATCAGTACACAAATCCCACTTGGCTTAAAAAATTTTGTTCTTCTAGGTTGAAGCGTTCGTCTACAGTAGCAGTTTTTATATTTAGGTTTCCCTCTGTTCTCTCCCATATAAATAGGTGAATTTGGAACTCTAAATCCAACATGGTTTGTAGTAGCTCTTTGAAACTTGACAAAATAAAGGAGTTCTCAGTTTTGTCTCTATGGTTTGTTTCCTCTTCAAGTAGCCCTAGGCACAGACTGTGGTAAAGCACTTTCATTGAGAGGGGTTGCCAAGCTTCTAAGAAATTTCGAGTTTCCGAAATACCAGCAAATATTTTTACACCCAATCTTGATGATACTTGTTGCTAATGATCAGTACACAAATCCCACTTGGCTCACCAAATTTTGTTCTTCTAGGTTGAAGCGTTCGTCTACAGTAGCAGTTTTTATATTTAGGTTTCCCTCTGTTCTCTCCTATATAGAAAGATGAATTTGGAACTCTAAATCCAGCATGGTTTGTAGTAGATCTTTGAAACTTTACAAAATTAAGGAGTTCTCTGATTTGCCTCTATGGTTTGTTTCCTCTTCAAGTAGCCCTAGGCACAGACTGTGGAATAGCACTTTCATTTAGAGGTGTTGCCAAGCTTCTAAGAAATAACGAGTTTCCGAAATACCAGCAAATATTTTTTCTCCCAATCTTGATGATACTTGGTGGTAATGATCAGTACACAAATCCCACTTGGCTTACCAAATTTTGTTTTTCTAGGTTGAAGAGTTCATCTACAGTAGCAGTTTTTATATTTAAGTTTCCCTCTGTTCTCTCCTATATAGATAGATAAATTTTTTAACTCTAAATCCAACATGGTTTGTAGTAGCTCTTTGAAACTTGACAAAATAAAAGAGTTCTCAGTTTTGTCTCTATGGTTTGTTTTCTCTTCAAGTAGCCCTAGGCACAGACTGTGGAAAGCACTTTCATTGAGAGGGGTTGCCAAGCTTCTAAGAAATAACGAGTGTCCGAAATACCAGCAAATATTTTTTCACCCAATCTTGATGATAATTGGTGGTAATTATCAGTACACAAATCCTACTTAGCTCACCAAATTTTGTTCTTCTAGGTTGAAGCGTTCGTCTACAGTAACACTTTTTATATTTAGGTTTCCCTCTGTTCTCTCCCATATAAATACATGAATTTGGAACTCTAAATCCAACATGGTTTGTAGTAGCTCTTTGAAACTTGACAAAATAAAGGAGTTCTCAGTTTTGTCTCTATATTTTGTTTCCTCTTCAAGTAGCCCTAGGCACAGACTGTGGTAAAGCACTTTCATTGAGAGGGGTTGCCAAGCTTCTAAGAAATTTCGAGTTTCCGAAATACCAGCAAATATTTTTACACCCAATCTTGATGATACTTGTTGCTAATGATCAGTACACAAATCCCCCTTGGCTCACCAAATTTTGTTCTTCTAGGTTGAAGCGTTCGTCTACAGTAGCAGTTTTTATATTTAGGTTTCCCTCTGTTCTCTCATATATAGATAGATGAATTTGGAACTCTAAATCCAACATGGTTTGTAGTAGCTCTTTGAAACTTGTCAAAATAAAAGAGTTCTCAGTTTTGTCTCTATATTTTGTTTCCTCTTCAAGTAGCCCTAGGCACAGACTGTGGTAAAGCACTTTCATTGAGAGGGGTTGCCAAGCTTCTAAGAAATTTCGAGTTTCCGAAATACCAGCAAATATTTTTACACCCAATCTTGATGATTCTTGGTGGTAATGGTCAGTACACAAATCCCACTTGGCTCACCAAATTTTGTTCTTCTAGGTTGAAGCGTTCGTCTACAGTAGCAGTTTTTATATTTAGGTTTCCCTCTGTTCTCTCATATATAGATAGATGAATTTTTAACTCTAAATCCAACATGGTTTGTAGTAGCTCTTTGAAACTTGTCAAAATAAAAGAGTTCTCAGTTTTTTCGCTATGGTTTGTTTCCGCTTCAAGTAGCCCCAGGCACAGACTGTGGAAAAGCACTTTCATTGAGAGGGGTTCCCAAGCTTCTAAGAAATAACGAGTTTCCAAATACCAGCAAATATTTTTTCACACAATCTTGTTGATACTTGGTGGTAATGGTCAGTACACAAATCCCACTTGGCTCACCAAATTTTGTTCTTCTAGGTTGAAGCGTTCGTCTACAGTAGCAGTTTTTATATTTAGGGTTCACTCTGTTCTCTCATATATAGATAGATGAATTTTTAACTCTAAATCCAACATGGTTTGTAGTAGCTCTTTGAAACTTGACAATATAAAGGAGTTCTCAGTTTTGTCTCTATGGTTTGTTTCCTCTTCATGTAGCCCTAGGCACAGACTGTTGAAAAGCACTTTCATTGAGATGTGTTGCCAAGCTTCTAAGAAATAACGAGTTTCCGAAATACCAGCAAATATTTTTTCACACAATCTTGTTGATACTTGGTGGTAATGATCAGTACACAAATCCCACTTGGCTCACCAAATTTTGTTCTTCTAGGTTGAAGTGTTCGTCTACAGTAGCAGTTTTTATATTTAGGTTTCTCTCTGTTCTCTCCTATATAGATAGATGAATTTGGAACTCTAAATCCAACATGGTTTGTAGTAGCTCTTTGAAACTTGACAAAATAAAGGAGGTCTCAGATTTGTCTCTATGGTTTGTTTCCTCTTCAAGTAGCCCTAGGCACAGACTGTGGAAAAGCACTTTCATTGAGAGGGGTTGCCAAGCTTCTAAGAAATAACGAGTTTCCGAAATACCAGCAAATATTTTTTCACCCAATCTTGATGATACTTGGTTGTAATGATCAGTACTCAAATCCCACTTGTCTCACCAAATTTTGTTCTTCTAGGTTGAAGCGTTCGTCTACAGTAGCAGTTTTTATATTTAAGTTGCCCTCGGTTCTCTCCTATATAGACCGACGGATTTTCTAACTCTAAATCCAACATGGTTTGTAGTAGCTCTTTGAAACTTGACAATATAAAGGAGTTCTCAGATTTGTCTCTATGGTTTGTTTCCTCTTCAAGTAGCCCTAGACACAGACTGTGGAAAAGCACTTTCATTGAGATGGGTTGCCAAGCTTCTAAGAAATAACGATTTTCCGAAATACCAGCAAATATTTTTTCACCCAATCTTGATGATACTTGTTGCTAATGATCAGTACACATATCCCACTTGGCTCACCAAATTTAGTTCTTCTAGGTTGAAGCATTCGTGTACAGTAGCAGTTTTTATATTTAGGTTTCCCTCTGTTCTCTCCTATACAGATAGATGAATTTCTAACTCTAAATCCAACATGGTTTGTAGTAGCTCTTTGAAACTTGACAAAATAAAGGAGTTTTCAGTTTTGTCTTTATGGTATGTTTCCTCTTCAAGTAGCCCTAGGCACAGACTGTGGAAAGCACTTTCATTGAGAGGGGTTGCCAAGCTTCTAAGAAATAACGAGTTTCCGAAATACCAGCAAATATTTTTTCACCCAATCTTGATGATACTTGGTGGTAATTATCAGTACACAAATCCTCTTTTGATCACCAAATTTTGTTCTTCTAGGTTGAAGCGTTCGTGTACAGTAGCAGTTCTTATATTTAGGTTTCCCTCTGTTCTCTCCTATATAGAAAGATGAATTTGGAACTCTAAATCCAACATGGTTTGTAGTAGCTCTTTGAAACTTGACAAAATAAAGGAGTTCTCAGTTTTGTCTCTATGGTTTGTTTCCTCTTCAAGTAGCCCTAGGCACAGACTGTGGAAAGCACTTTCATTGAGATGGTTTGCCAAGCTTCTAAAAAATAACGAGTTTCCGAAATACCAGCAAATATTGTTTCACACAATCTTGTTGATACTTGGTGGTAATGATCAGTATGCAAATCCCACTTGGCTCAACAAATTTTGTTCTTCTAGGTTGAAGCGTTCGTCTACAGTTGCAGTTTTTATATTTAGGTTTCTCTCTGTTCTCTCCTATATAGATAGATGAATTTGGAACTCTAAATCCAACATGGTTTGTAGTAGCTCTTTGAAACTTGACAAAATGAAGGAGGTCTCAGATTTGTCTGTATGGTTTGTTTCCTCTTCAAGTAGCCGTAGGCACAGACTGTGGGAAAGCACTTTCATTGAGAGGGGTTGCCAAGCTTCTAAGAAATAACGAGTTTCGAAATACCAGCAAATATTTTTTCACCCAAATTTGATGATTCTTGGTGGTAATGATCAGTACACAAATCCCACTTGGCTCTCGAAATTTTGTTCTTCTAGTTTGAAGCTTTCGTCTACAGTAGCAGTTTTTATATTTAAGTTTCCCTCGGTTCTCTCCTATATAGATAGATGAATTTGGAACTCTAAATCCAACATGGTTTGTAGTAGCTCTTTGAAACTTGACAAAATAAAGTAGTTCTCCGATTTTTCTCTATGGTTTGTTTCCTCTTCAAGTAGCCCTATGCACAGACTTTGGAAAAGCACTTTCATTTAGAGGGGTTGCCAAGCTTCTAAGAAACAACGAGTTTCCGAAAAGCCAGCAAATATTTTTTCATCCAATCTTGATGATACTTGGAGCTAATGATCAGTACACAAATCCCACTTGGCTCACCAAATTTTGTTCTTCTTGGTTGAAGCGTTCGTCTACAGTAGCAGTTTTTATATTTAGGTTTCCCTCTGTTCTCTCCTATATAGAAAGATGAATTTGGAACTCTAAATCCAACATGGTTTGTAGTAGCTCTTTGAAACTTGACAAAATAAATTAGTTCTCAGTTTTGTCTCTATGCTTTGTTTCCTCTTCAAGTAGCCCTAGGCACAGACTGTGGAAAGCACTTTCATTGAGATGGGTTGCCAAGCTTCTAAGAAATAACGAGTTTCGAAATACCAGCAAGTATTTTTTCACCCAAATTTGATGATTCTTGGTGGTAATGATCAGTACACAAATCCCACTTGGCTCACGAAATTTTGTTCTAGTTTGAAGCTTTCGTCTACAGTAGCAGTTTTTATATTTAGGTTTCTCTTTGTTCTCTCATATATAGATAGATGAATTTGGAACTCTAAATCCAACATGTTTTGTAGTAGCTCTTTGAAACTTGACAAAATAAAGGAGTTCTCAAATTTGCCTCTATGGTTTGTTTCCTCTTAAAGTAGCCCTAGGCACAGACTGTGGAATAGCACTTTCATTGAGAGGGGTTGCCAAGCTTCTAAGAAATAACGAGTTTCCGAAATACCAGCAAATATTTTTTCACACAGTCTTGATGATACTTGGTGGTAATGATCAGTACACAAATCCCACTTGGCTTAGCAAATTTTGTTCTTCTAGGTTGAAGCGTTCGTCTACAGTAGCAGTTTTTATATTTAAGTTTCCCTCGGTTCTCTCCTATATAGATAGATGAATTTGGAACTCTAAATCCAACATGGTTTGTAGTAGCTCTTTGAAACTTGACAAAATAAAGGAGTTCTCAGATTTGCCTCTATGGTTTGTTTCCTCTTCAAGTAGCCCTAGGCACAGACTGTGGAAAAGCACTTTCATTGAGAGGGGTTGCCAAGCTTCTAAGAAATAACGAGTTTCTGAAATACCAGCAAATATTTTTTCACCCAATATTGATGATACTTCTTGCTAATGATCAGTACACATATCACATTTGGCTCACCAAATTTAGTTCTTCTAGGTTGAAGCGTTCGTGTACAGTAGCAGTTTTTATATTTAGGTTTCCCTCTGTTCTCTCCTATACAGATAGATCAATTTGGAACTCTAAATCCAACATGGTTTGTAGTAGCTATTTGAAACTTGAAAAAATAAAGGAGGTCTCAGATTTGTCTCTATGGTTTGTTTCCTCTTCAAGTAGCCCTAGGCACAGACTTTGGAAAAGCACTTTCATTGAGAGGGGTTGCCAAGCTTCTAAGAAATAACGAGTTTCCGAAATACCAGCAAATATTTTTTCACCCAATCTTGATGATACTTGGAGCTCATGATCAGTACACAAATCCCACTTGGATCACCAAATTTTGTTCTTCTTGGTTGAAGCGTTCGTCTACAGTAGCTGTTTTTATATTTAGGTTTCCCTCTGTTCTCTCCTATATAGAAAGATGAATTTGGAACTCTAAATCCAACATGGTTTGTAGTAGCTCTTTGAAACTTGACAAAATGAAGGAGTTCTCAGTTTTGTCTCTATGGTTTGTTTCCTCTTCAAGTAGCCCTAGGCACAGACTGTGGAAAGCACTTTCATTGAGATGGGTTGCCAAGCTTCTAAGAAATTACGAGTTTCCGAAATACCAGCAAATATTATTTCACACAATCTTGTTGATACTTGGTGGTAATGATCAGTATACAAATCCCACTTGGCTCACCAAATTTTGTTCTTCTAGGTTGAAGCGTTCGTCTACAGTAGCAGTTTTTATATTTAGGTTTCTCTCTGTTCTCTCCTATATAGATAGATGAATTTGGAACTCTAAATCCAACATGGTTTTTAGTAGCTCTTTGAAACTTGAAAAAATAAAGGAGGTCTCAGATTTGTCTCTATGGTTTGTTTCCTCTTCAAGTAGCCGTAGGCACAGACTGTGGGAAAGCACTTTCATTGAGAGGGGTTGCAAAGCTTCTAAGAAATAACGAGTTTCGAAATACCAGCAAATATTTTTTCACCCAAATTTGATGATTCTTGGTGGTAATGATCAGTACACAAATCCCACTTGGCTCACGAAATTTTGTTCTTCTAGGTTGAAGCGTTCGTCTACAGTAGCAGTTTTTATATTTAGGTTTCCCTCTGTTCTCTCCTATATAGAAAGATGAATTTGGAACTCTAAATCCAACATGGTTTGTAGTAGCTCTTTGAAACTCGACAAAATAAAAGAGTTCTCAGTTTTGTCTCTATGGTTTGTTTCCTCTTCAAGTAGCCCTAGGCACAGACTGTGGAAAGCACTTTCACTGAGATGGGTTGCCAAGCTTCTAAGAAATAACGAGTTTCCGAAATACCAGCAAATATTTTTTCACACAATCTTGTTGATACTTGGTGGTAATGATCAGTACACAAATCCCACTTGGCTCACCAAATTTTGTTCTTCTAGGTTGAAGCGTTCGTCTACAGTAGCAGTTTTTATATTTAGGTTTCTCTTTGTTCTCTCCTATATAGATAGATTAATTTGGAACTCTAAATCCAACAGGGTTTGTAGTAGCTCTTTGAAACTTGACAAAATAAAAGAGTTCTCTATTTTCTTTATGGTTTGTTTCCTCTTCAAGTAGCCCTAGGCACAGACTTTGGAAAAGCACTTTCATTGAGAGGGGTTGCCAAGCTTCTAAGAAATAACGAGTTTCAGAAATACCAGCAAATATTTTTTCACCCAATCTTGATGATACTTGGAGCTAATGATCAGTACACAAATCCCACTTGGATCACCAAATTTTGTTCTTCTAGGTTGAAGCGTTCGTCTACAGTAGCAGTTTTTATATTTAGGTTTCTCTCTGTTCTCTCCTATATAGATAGATGAATTTGGAACTCTAAATCCAACATGGTTTGTAGTAGCTCTTTGAAACTTGACAAAATAAAGGAGGTCTCTGATTTGTCTCTATGGTTTGTTTCCTCTTCAAGTAGCCGTAGGCACAGACTGTGGGAAAGCACTTTCATTGAGAGGGGTTGCCAAGCTTCTAAGAAATAACGAGTTTCGAAATACCAGCAAATATTTTTTCACCCAAATTTGATGATTCTTGGTGGTAATGATCAGTACAGAAATCCCACTTGGCTCATGAAATTTTGTTCTTCTAGGTTGAAGCGTTCGTCCACTGTAGCAGTTTTTATATTTAAGTTTCCCTCTGTTCTCTCCCATATAGATAGATGAATTTGGAACTCTAAATCCAACACGGTTTGTAGTAGCTCTTTGAAACTTGACAAAATAAAGGAGTTCTCCGATTTTTCTCTATGGTTTGTTTCCTCTTAAAGTAGCCCTAGGCACAGACTGTGGAATAGCACTTTCATTGAGAGGGGTTGCCAAGCTTCTAAGAAATAACGATTTTCCGAAATACCAGCAAATATTTTTTCACCCAATCTTGATGATACTTGGTGGTAATGATCAGTACACAAATCAGACTTGGCTTACCAAATTTTGTTCTTCTAGGTTGAAGCGTTCGTCTACAGTAGCAGTTTTTATATTTAAGTTTCCCTCGGTTCTCTCCTATATAGACAGATGAATTTAAAACTCTAAATCCAACATGGTTTGTAGTAGCTCTTTGAAACTTGACAAAATAAAGGAGTTCTCAGATTTGCCTCTATGGTTTGTTTCCTCTTCAAGTAGCCCTAGGCACAGACTGTGGAAAAGCACTTTCATTCAGAGGGGTTGCCAAGCTTCTAAGAAATAACGAGTTTCCGAAATACCAGCAAATATTTTTTCACCCAATATTGATGATACTTGTTGCTAATGATCAGTACACATATCCCACTTGGCTCCCCAAATTTAGTTCTTCTAGGTTGAAGCGTTCGTGTACAGTAGCAGTTTTTATATTTAGGTTTCCCTCTGTTCTCTCCTATACAGATAGATGAATTTGGAACTCTAAATCCAACATGGTTTGTAGTAGCTCTTTGAAACTTGACAAAATAAAGGAGTTCTCAGATTTGCCTCTATGGTTTGTTTCCTCTTCAAGTAGCCCTAGGCACACACTGTGGAAAAGCACTTTCATTGAGAGGGGTTGCCAAGCTTCTAAGAAATAACGAGTTTCCGAAATACCAGCAAATATTTTTTCACCCAATATTGATGATACTTGTTGCTAATGATCAGTACACATATCCCACTTGGCTCCCCAAATTTAGTTCTTCTAGGTTGAAGCGTTCGTGTACAGTAGCAGTTTTTATATTTAGGTTTCCCTCTGTTCTCTCCTATACAGATAGATGAATTTGGAACTCTAAATCCAACATGGTTTGTAGTAGCTCTTTGAAACTTGACAAAATAAAGGAGTTCTCCGATTTTTCTCTATGGTTTGTTTCCTCTTCAAGTAGCCCTAGGCACAGACTTTGGAAAAGCACTTTCATTGAGAGGGGTTGCCAAGCTTCTAAGAAATAACGAGTTTCCGAAATACCAGCAAATATTTTTTCACCCAATCTTGATGATACTTGGAGCTCATGATCAGTACACAAATCCCACTTGGCTCACCAAATTTTGTTCTTCTTGGTTGAAGCGTTCGTCTACAGTAGCAGTTTTTATATTTAGGTTTCCCTCTGTTCTCTCCTATATAGAAAGATGAATTTGGAACTCTAAATCCAACATGGTTTGTAGTAGCTCTTTGAAACTTGACAAAATAAAGGAGTTCTCAGTTTTTTCTCTATGGTTTGTTTCCTCTTCAAGTAGCCCTAGGCACAGACTGTGGAAAGCACGTTTTTTTGAGATGGGTTGCCAAGCTTCTAAGAAATAACGAGTTTCCGAAATACCAGCAAATATTATTTCACACAATCTTGTTGATACCTTGTGGTAATGATCAGTATACAAATCCCACTTGGCTCACCAAATTTTGTTCTTCTAGGTTGAAGCGTTCGTCTACAGTAGCATTTTTTATATTTAGGTTTCTCTCTGTTCTCTCCTATATAGATAGATGAATTTGGAACTCTAAATCCAACATGGTTTGTAGTAGCTCTTTGAAACTTGACAAAATAAAGGAGGTCTCAGATTTGTCTCTATGGTTTGCTTCCTCTTCAAGTAACCGTAGGCACAGACTGTGGGAAAGCACTTTCATTGAGAGGCGTTGCCAAGCTTCTAAGAAATAACGAGTTTCGAAATACCAGCAAATATTTTTTCACCCAAATTTGATGATTCTTGGTGGTAATGATCAGTACACAAATCCCACTTGGCTCACGAAATTTTGTTCTTCTAGGTTGAAGCGTTCGTGTACAGTAGCAGTTTTTATATTTAGGTTTCCCTCTGTTCTCTCCTATACAGATAGATGAATTTGGAACTCTAAATCCAACATGGTTTGTAGTAGCTTTTTGAAACTTGACAAAATAAAGGAGTTCTCACATTTGCCTCTAAGGTTTGTTTCCTCTTCAAGTAGCCCTAGGCACAGACTGTGGAAAAGCACTTTCATTGAAAGGGGTTGCCAAGCTTCTAAGAAATAACGAGTTTCCGAAATACCAGCAAATATTTTTTCACCCAATCTTGATGATACTTGTTGCTAATGATCAGTACACATATCCCACTTGGCTCACCATTTTAGTTCTTCTAGGTTGAAGCGTTCGTGTACAGTAGCAGTTTTTATATTTAGGTTTCCCTCTGTTCTCTCCTATACAGATAGATGAATTTGGAACTCTAAATCCAACATGGTTTGTAGTAGCTCTTTGAAACTTGTCAAAATAAAGGAGTTCTCAGTTTTGTCTCTATGGTTTGTTTCCTCTTCAAGTAGCCCTAGGCACAGACTGTGGAAAGCACTTTAATTGAGATTGGTTGCCAAGCTTCTAAGAAATAACGAGTTTCCGAAATACCAGCAAATATTATTTCACACAATCTTGTTGATACTTGGTGGTAATGATCAGTATACAAATCCCACTTGGCTCACCAAATTTTGTTCTTCTAAGTTGAAGCGTTCGCTACAGTAGCAGTTTTTATATTTAGGTTTCTCTCTGTTCTCTCCTATATAGATAGATGAATTTGGAACTCTAAATCCAACATGGTTTGTAGTAGCTCTTTGAAACTTGACAAAATAAAGGAGGTCTCAGATTTGTCTCTATCGTTTGTTTCCTCTTCAAGTAGCCGTAGGCACAGACTGTGGGAAAGCACTTTCATTGAGAGGGGTTGCCAAGCTTCTAAGAAATAACGAGTTTCGAAATACCAGCAAATATTTTTTCACCCAATTTTGATGATTCTTGGTGGTAATGATCAGTACACAAATCCCACTTGGCTCACGAAATTTTGTTCTTCTAGGTTGAAGCGTTCGTCTACAGTAGCAGTTTTTATATTTAAGTTTCCCTCGGTTCCCTCCTATATAGATAGATGAATTTGGAACTCTAAATCCAACATGGTTTGTATTAGCTCTTTGAAACTTGACAAAATAAAGGAGTTCTCCGATTTTTCTCTATGGTTTGTTTCCTCTTCAAGTAGCCCTAGGCACAGACTGTGGAAAGCACTTTCATTGAGATGGGTTGCCAAGCTTCTTAGAAATTACGAGTTTCCAAAATACCAGCTAATATTTTTTCACACAATCTTGTTGATACTTGGTGGTAATGATCAGTACACAAATCCCACTTGGCTCACCAAATTTTGTTCTTCTAGGTTGAAACGTTCGTCTACAGTATCAGTTTTTATATTTAGGTTTCTCTCTGTTCTCTCCTATATAGATAGATGAATTTGGAAATCTAAATCCAACAGGGTTTGTAGTAGCTCTTTGAAACTTGACAAAATAAAGAAGGTCTCAGATTTGTCTCTATGGTTTGTTTCCTCTTCAAGTAGCCCTAGGCACAGACTGTGTAAAAGCACTTTAATTGAGAGGGGTTGCCAAGCTTCTAAGACATAACGAGTTTCGAAATACCAGCAAATATTTTTTCACCCAAATTTGATGATTCTTCGTGGTAATGATCAGTACACAAATCCCACTTGACTCACGAAATTTTGTTCTTCTAGCTTGAAGCTTTCGTCTACAGTAGCAGTTTTTATATTTAGGTTTCCCTTTGTTCTCTCATATATAGATAGATGAATTTGGAACTCTAAATCCAACATGTTTTGTAGTAGCTCTTTGAAACTTGACAAAATAAAGGAGTTCTCAGATTTGCCTCTATGGTTTGTTTCCTCTTAAAGTAGCCCTAGTTACAGACTGTGGAATAGCACTTTCATTGAGAGGGGTTGCCAAGCTTCTAAGAAATAACGAGATTCCGAAATTCCAGCAAATATTTTTTCACCCAATCTTGATGATACTTGGTGGTAATGATCAGTACACAAATCCCACTTGGCTCACGAAATTTTGTTCTTCTAGGTTGAAGCGTTCGTCTACAGTAGCAGTTTTTATATTTAAGTTTCCCTCGGTTCTCTCCTATATAGATAGATGAATTTGGAACTCTAAATCCAACATGGTTTGTAGTAGCTCTTTGAAACTTGACAAAATAAAGGAGTTCTCAGATTTGCCTCTATGGTTTGTTTCCTCTTCAAGTAGCCCTAGGCACAGACTGTGGAAAAGCACTTTCATTGAGAGGGGTTGCCAAGCTTCTAAGAAATAACGAGTTTCCGAAATACCAGCAAATATTTTTTCACCCAATCTTGATGATACTTTTTGCTAATGATCAGTACACATATCCCACTTGGCTCACCAAATTTAGTTCTTCTAGGTTGAAGCGTTCATATACAGTAGCAGTTTTTATATTTAGGTTTCCCTCTGTTCTCTCCTATACAGATAGATGAATTTGGAACTCTAAATCCAACATGGTTTGTAGTAGCTCTTTGAAACTTGACAAAATATAGGAGTTCTCAGTTTTGTCTCTATGGTTTGTTTCCTCTTCAAGTAGCCCTAGGCACAGACTGTGGAAAGCACTTTCATTGAGATTGGTTGTGAAGCTTCTAAGAAATAACGAGTTTCCGAAATACCAGCAAATATTATTTCACACAATCTTGTTGATACTTGGTGGTAATGATCAGTATACAAATCCCACTTGGCTCACCAAATTTTGTTCTTCTAGGTTGAAGCGTTCGCTACAGTAGCAGTTTTTATATTTAGGTTTCTCTCTGTTCTCTCCTATATAGATAGATGAATTTGGAACTCTAAATCCAACATGGTTTGTAGTAGCTCTTTGAAACTTGACAAAATAAAGGAGGTCTCAGATTTGTCTCTATGGTTTGTTTCCTCTTCAAGTAGCCGTAGGCACAGACTGTGGGAAAGCACTTTCATTGAGAGGGGTTGCCAAGCTTCTAAGAAATAACGAGTTTCGAAATACCAGCAAATATTTTTTCACCCAAATTTGATGATTCTTGTTGGTAATGATCAGTACACAAATCCCACTTGGCTCACGAAATTTTGTTCTTCTAGGTTGAAGCGTTCGTCTACAGTAGCAGTTTTTATATTTAAGTTTCCCTCGGTTCTCTCCTATATAGATAGATGAATTTGGAACTCTAAATCCAACATGGTTTGTAGTAGCTCTTTGAAACTTGACAAAATAAAGGAGTTCTCAGATTTTTCTCTATGGTTTGATTCCTCTTCAAGTAGCCCTAGGCACAGACTTTGGAAAAGCACTTTCATTTAGAGGGGTTGCCAAGCTTCTAAGAAATAACGAGTTTCCGAAATACCAGCAAATATTTTTTCACCCAATCTTGATGATACTTGGAGCTAATGATCAGTACACAAATCCCACTTGGCTCACCAAATTTTGTTCTTCTTGGTTGAAGCGTTCATCTACAGTAGCAGTTTTTATATTTAGGTTTCCCTCTGTTCTCTTCTATATAGAAAGATGAATTTGGAACTCTAAATCCAACATGGTTTGTAGTAGCTCTTTGAAACTTGACAAAATAAAGGAGTTCTCAGTTTTGTCTCTATGGTTTGTTTCCTCCTCAAGTAGCCCTAGGCACAGACTGTGGAAAGCACTTTCATTGAGATGGGTTGCCAAGCTTCTAAGAAATTACGAGTTTCCGAAATACCAGCAAATATTTTTTCACACAATCTTGTTGATACTTGGTGGTAATGATCAGTACACAAATCCCACTTGGCTCACCAAATTTAGTTCTTCTAGGTTGAAGCGTTCGTCTACAGTAGCAGTTTTTATATTTAGGTTTCTCTCTGTTCTCTCCTATATAGATAGATGAATTTGGAACTCTAAATCCAACATGGTTTATAGTAGCTCTTTGAAACTTGACAAAATAAAGAAGGTCTCAGATTTGTCTCTATGGTTTGTTTCCTCTTCAAGTAGCCCTAGGCACAGACTGTGTAAAAGCACTTTAATTGAGAGGGGTTGCCAAGCTTCTAAGACATAACGAGTTTCGAAATACCAGCAAATATTTTTTCACCCAAATTTGATGATTCTTGGTGGTAATGATCAGTACACAAATCCCACTTGGCTCACGAAATTTTGTTCTTCTAGTTTGAAGCTTTCGTCTACAGTAGCAGTTTTTATATTTAGGTTTCCCTTTGTTCTCTCGTATTTAGATAGATGAATTTGGAACTCTAAATCCAACATGGTTTGTAGTAGCTCTTTGAAAGTTGACAAAATAAAGGAGGTCTCAGATTTGTCTCTATGGTTTGTTTCCTCTTAAAGTAGCCCTAGGCACAGACTGTGGAATAGCACTTTCATTGAGAGGGGTTGCCAAGCTTCTAAGAAATAACGAGTTTCCGAAATACCAGCAAATATTTTTTCACCAAATCTTGATGATACTTGGTGGTAATGATCAGTACACAAATCCCACTTGGCTTACCAAATTTTGTTCTTCTAGGTTTAAGCGTTCGTGTACAGTAGCAGTTATTATATTTAGGTTTCCCTCTGTTCTCTCCTATACAGATAGATGAATTTGGAACTCTAAATCCAACATGGTTTGTAGTAGCTCTTTGAAACTTGACAAAATAAAGGAGTTCTCAGTTTTGTCTCTATGGTTTGTTTCCTCTTCAAGTAGCCCTAGGCACAGACTGTGGAAAGCACTTTCATTGAGATTGGTTGCCAAGCTTCTAAGAAATAACGAGTTTCTGAAATACCAGCAAATATTATTTCACACAATCTTGTTGATACTTGGTGGTAATGATCAGTATACAAATCCCACTTGGCTCACCAAATTTTGTTCTTCTAGGTTGAAGCGTTCGCTACAGTAGCAGTTTTTATATTTAGGTTTCTCTCTGTTCTCTCCTATATAGATAGATGAATTTGGAACTCTAAATCAAACATGGTTTGTAGTAGCTCTTTGAAACTTGACAAAATAAAGGAGGTCTCAGATTTGTCTCTATGGTTTGTTTCCTCTTCAAGTAGCCGTACGCACAGACTGTGGGAAAGCACTTTCATTGAGAGGGGTTGCCAAGCTTCTAAGAAATAACGAGTTTCGAAATACCAGCAAATATTTTTTCACCCAAATTTGATGATTCTTGGAGGTAATGATCAGTACACAAATCCCACTTGGCTCACGAAATTTTGTTCTTCTAGGTTGAAGCGTTCGTCTACAGTAGCAGTTTTTATATTTAAGTTTCCCTCGGTTCTCTACTATATAGATAGATGAATTTGGAACTCTAAATCCAACAGGGTTTGTAGTAGCTCTTTGAAACTTGACAAAATAAAGGAGTTCTCAGTTTTGTCTCTATGGTTTGTTTCCTCTTCAAGTAGCCCTAGGCACAGACTGTGGAAAGCACTTTCATTTAGATGGGTTGCCAAGCTTCTAAGAAATAACGAGTTTCCGAAATACAGCAAATATTTTTTCACACAATCTTGTTGACTTCGTGGTGATGATCAGTATACAAATCCCACTTGGCTCACCAAATTTTGTTCTTCTAGGTTGAAGCGTTCGCTACAGTAGCAGTTTTTATATTTAGGTTTCTCTCTGTTCTCTCCTATATAGATAGATGAATTTGGAACTCTAAATCCAACATGGTTTGTAGTAGCTCTTTGAAACTTGACAAAATAAAGGAGTTCTCAGTTTTGTCTCTATGGTTTGTTTCCTCATCAAGTAGCCCTAGGCACAGACTGTGGAAAGCACTTTCATTGAGATGGGTTGCCAAGCTTCTAAGAAATTACGAGTTTCCAAAATACCAGCAAATATTTTTTCACACAATCTTGTTGATACTTGGTGGTAATGATCAGTACACAAATCCCACTTGGCTCACCAAATTTTGTTCTTCTAGGTTGAAACGTTCGTCTACAGTATCAGTTTTTATATTTAGGTTTCTCTCTGTTCTCTCCTATATAGATAGATGAATTTGGAAATCTAAATCCAACAGGGTTTGTAGTAGCTCTTTGAAACTTGACAAAATAAAGAAGGTCTCAGATTTGTCTCTATGGTTTGTTTCCTCTTCAAGTAGCCCTAGGCACAGACTGTGTAAAAGCACTTTAATTGAGAGGGGTTGCCAAGCTTCTAAGACATAACGAGTTTCGAAATACCAGCAAATATTTTTTCACCCAAATTTGATGATTCTTGGTGGTAATGATCAGTACACAAATCCCACTTGGCTCACGAAATTTTGTTCTTCTAGGTTGAAGCGTTCGTCTACAGTAGCAGTTTTTATATTTAAGTTTCCCTCGGTTCTCTCCTATATAGATAGATGAATTTGGAACTCTAAATCCAACATGGTTTGTAGTAGCTCTTTGAAACTTGACAAAATAAAGGAGTTCTCCGATTTTTCTCTATGGTTTGTTTCCTCTTCAAGTAGCCCTAGGCACAGACTGTGGAAAGCACTTTCATTGAGATGGGTTGCCAAGCTTCTAAGAAATAACGAGTTTCCGAAATACCAGCAAATATTTTTTCACACAATCTTGTTGATACTTGGTGGTAATGATCAGTACACAAATCCCACTTGGCTCACCAAATTTTGTTCTTCTAGGTTGAAGCGTTCGTCTACAGTAGCAGTTTTTATATTTAGGTTTCTCTCTGTTCTCTCCTATATAGAAAGATGAATTTGGAACTCTAAATCCAACAGGGTTTGTAGTAGCTCTTTGAAACTTGACAAAATAAAGGAGGTCTCAGATTTGTCTCTATGGTTTGTTTCCTCTTCAAGTAGCCGTAGGCACAGACTGTGGGAAAGCACTTTCATTGAGAGGGGTTGCCAAGCTTCTAAGAAATAACGAGTTTCGAAATACCAGCAAATATTTTTTCACCCAAATTTGATGATTCTTGTTGGTAATGATCAGTACACAAATCCCACTTGGCTCACGAAATTTTGTTCTTCTAGTTTGAAGCTTTCGTCTACAGTAGCATTTTTTATATTTAGGTTTCCCTTTGTTCTCTCGTATTTAGATAGATGAATTTGGAACTCTAAATCCAACATGGTTTGTAGTAGCTCTTTGAAAGTTGACAAAATAAAGGAGGTCTCAGATTTGTCTCTATGGTTTGTTTCCTCTTAAAGTAGCCCTAGGCACAGACTGTGGAATAGCACTTTCATTGAGAGGGGTTGCCAAGCTTCTAAGAAATAACGAGTTTCCGAAATACCAGCAAATATTTTTTCACCAAATCTTGATGATACTTGGTGGTAATGATCAGTACACAAATCCCACTTGGCTTACCAAATTTTGTTCTTCTAGGTTTAAGCGTTCGTGTACAGTAGCAGTTATTATATTTAGGTTTCCCTCTGTTCTCTCCTATACAGATAGATGAATTTGGAACTCTAAATCCAACATGGTTTGTAGTAGCTCTTTGAAACTTGACAAAATAAAGGAGTTCTCAGTTTTGTCTCTATGGTTTGTTTCCTCTTCAAGTAGCCCTAGGCACAGACTGTGGAAAGCACTTTCATTGAGATTGGTTGCCAAGCTTCTAAGAAATAACGAGTTTCTGAAATACCAGCAAATATTATTTCACACAATCTTGTTGATACTTGGTGGTAATGATCAGTATACAAATCCGACTTGGCTCACCAAATTTTGTTCTTCTAGGTTGAAGCGTTCGCTACAGTAGCAGTTTTTATATTTAGGTTTCTCTCTGTTCTCTCCTATATAGATAGATGAATTTGGAACTCTAAATCAAACATGGTTTGTAGTAGCTCTTTGAAACTTGACAAAATAAAGGAGGTCTCAGATTTGTCTCTATGGTTTGTTTCCTCTTCAAGTAGCCGTACGCACAGACTGTGGGAAAGCACTTTCATTGAGATGGGTTGCCAAGCTTCTAAGAAATAACGAGTTTCCGAAATACCAGCAAATATTTTTTCACACAATCTTGTTGATACTTGGTGGTAATGATCAGTACACAAATCCCACTTGGCTCACCAAATTTTGTTCTTCTAGGTTGAAGCGTTCGTCTACAGTAGCAGTTTTTATATTTAGGTTTCTCTCTGTTCTCTCCTATATAGAAAGATGAATTTGGAACTCTAAATCCAACAGGGTTTGTAGTAGCTCTTTGAAACTTGACAAAATAAAGAAGGTCTCAGATTTGTCTCTATGGTTTGTTTCCTCTTCAAGTAGCCCTAGGCACAGACTGTGGAAAAGCACTTTAATTGAGAGGGGTTGCCAAGCTTCTAAGAAATAACGAGTTTCGAAATACCAGCAAATATTTTTTCACCCAAATTTGATGATTCTTGGTGGTAATGATCAGTACACAAATCCCACTTGGCTCACGAAATTTTGTTCTTCTAGTTTGAATCTTTCGTGTACAGTAGCAGTTTTTATATTTAGGTTTCCCTTTGTTCTCTCATATATAGATAGATGAATTTGGAACTCTAAATCCAACATGTTTTGTAGTAGCTCTTTGAAACTTGACAAAATAAAGGAGTTCTCAGATTTGCCTCTATGGTTTGTTTCCTCTTAAAGTAGCCCTAGTTACAGACTGTGGAATAGCACTTTCATTGAGAGGGGTTGCCAAGCTTCTAAGAAATAACGAGATTCCGAAATTCCAGCAAATATTTTTTCACCCAATCTTGATGATACTTGTTGGTAATGATCAGTACACAAATCCCACTTGGCTCACGAAATTTTGTTCTTCTAGGTTGAAGCGTTCGTCTACAGTAGCAGTTTTTATATTTAAGTTTCCCTCGGTTCTCTCCTATATAGATAGATGAATTTGGAACTCTAAATCCAACATGGTTTTTAGTAGCTCTTTGAAACTTGACAAAATAAAGGAGTTCTCAGATTTGCCTCTATGGTTTGTTTCCTCTTCAAGTAGCCCTAGGCACAGACTGTGGAAAAGCACTTTCATTGAGAGGGGTTGCCAAGCTTCTAAGAAATAACGAGTTTCCGAAATACCAGCAAATATTTTTTCACCCAATCTTGATGATACTTTTTGCTAATGATCAGTACACATATCCCACTTGGCTCACCAAATTTAGTTCTTCTAGGTTGAAGCGTTCATATACAGTAGCAGTTTTTATATTTAGGTTTCCCTCTGTTCTCTCCTATACAGATAGATGAATTTGGAACTCTAAATCCAACATGGTTTGTAGTAGCTCTTTGAAACTTGACAAAATATAGGAGTTCTCAGTTTTGTCTCTATGGTTTGTTTCCTCTTCAAGTAGCCCTAGGCACAGACTGTGGAAAGCACTTTCATTGAGATTGGTTGTGAAGCTTCTAAGAAATAACGAGTTTCCGAAATACCAGCAAATATTATTTCACACAATCTTGTTGATACTTGGTGGTAATGATCAGTATACAAATCCCACTTGGCTCACCAAATTTTGTTCTTCTAGGTTGAAGCGTTCGCTACAGTAGCAGTTTTTATATTTAGGTTTCTCTCTGTTCTCTCCTATATAGATAGATGAATTTGGAACTCTAAATCCAACATGGTTTGTAGTAGCTCTTTGAAACTTGACAAAATAAAGGAGGTCTCAGATTTGTCTCTATGGTTTGTTTCCTCTTCAAGTAGCCGTAGGCACAGACTGTGGGAAAGCACTTTCATTGAGAGGGGTTGCCAAGCTTCTAAGAAATAACGAGTTTCGAAATACCAGCAAATATTTTTTCACCCAAATTTGATGATTCTTGTTGGTAATGATCAGTACACAAATCCCACGTGGCTCACGAAATTTTGTTCTTCTAGGTTGAAGCTTCGTCTACAGTAGCAGTTTTTATATTTAAGTTTCCCTCGGTTCTCTCCTATATAGATAGATGAATTTGGAACTCTAAATCCAACATGGTTTGTAGTAGCTCTTTGAAACTTGACAAAATAAAGGAGTTCTCAGATTTTTCTCTATGGTTTGTTTCCTCTTCAAGTAGCCCTAGGCACAGACTTTGGAAAAGCACTTTCATTTAGAGGGGTTGCCAAGCTTCTAAGAAATAACGAGTTTCCGAAATACCAGCAAATATTTTTTCACCCAATCTTGATGATACTTGGAGCTAATGATCAGTACACAAATCCCACTTGGCTCACCAAATTTTGTTCTTCTTGGTTGAAGCGTTCATCTACAGTAGCAGTTTTTATATTTAGGTTTCCCTCTGTTCTCTTCTATATAGATAGATGAATTTGGAACTCTAAATCCAACATGGTTTGTAGTAGCTCTTTGAAACTTGACAAAATAAAGGAGTTCTCAGTTTTGTCTCTATGGTTTGTTTCCTCTTCAAGTAGCCCTAGGCACAGACTGTGGAAAGCACTTTCATTGAGATTGGTTGCCAAGCTTCTAAGAAATAACGAGTTTCCGAAATACCAGCAAATATTATTTCACACAATCTTGTTGATACTTGGTGGTAATGATCAGTATACAAATCCCACTTGGCTCACCAAATTTTGTTCTTCTAGGTTGAAGCGTTCGCTACAGTAGCAGTTTTTATATTTAGGTTTCTCTCTGTTCTCTCCTATATAGATAGATGAATTTGGAACTCTAAATCAAACATGGTTTGTAGTTATTCTTTGAAACTTGACAAAATAAAGGAGGTCTCAGATTTGTCTCTATGGTTTGTTTCCTCTTCAAGTAGCCGTACGCACAGACTGTGGGAAAGCACTTTCATTGAGAGGGGTTGCCAAGCTTCTAAGAAATAACGAGTTTCGAAATACCAGCAAATATTTTTTCACCCAAATTTGATGATTCTTGGAGGTAATGATCAGTACACAAATCCCACTTGGCTCACGAAATTTTGTTCTTCTAGGTTGAAGCGTTCGTCTACAGTAGCAGTTTTTATATTTAAGTTTCCCTCGGTTCTCTCCTATATAGATAGATGAATTTGGAACTCTAAATCCAACAGGGTTTGTAGTAGCTCTTTGAAACTTGACAAAATAAAGGAGTTCTCAGTTTTGTCTCTATGGTTTGTTTCCTCTTCAAGTAGCCCTAGGCACAGACTGTGGAAAGCACTTTCATTTAGATGGGTTGCCAAGCTTCTAAGAAATAACGAGTTTCCGAAATACAGCAAATATTTTTTCACACAATCTTGTTGACTTGGTGGTGATGAGCAGTATACAAATCCCACTTGGCTCACCAAATTTTGTTCTTCTAGGTTGAAGCGTTCGCTACAGTAGCAGTTTTTATATTTAGGTTTCTCTCTGTTCTCTCCTATATAGATAGATGAATTTGGAACTCTAAATCCAACATGGTTTGTAGTAGCTCTTTGAAACTTGACAAAATAAAGAAGGTCTCAGATTTGTCTCTATGGTTTGTTTCCTCTTCAAGTAGCCGTAGTCACAGACTGTGGGAAAGCACTTTCATTGAGAGGGGTTGCCAAGCTTCTAAGAAATAACGAGTTTTGAAATACCAGCAAATATTTTTTCACCCAAATTTGATGATTCTTGGTGGTAATGATCAGTACACAAATCCCACTTGGCTCACGAAATTTTGGTCTTCTAGGTTGAAGCTTTCGTCTACAGTAGCAGTTTATATATTTAGGTTTCCCTTTGTTCTCTCATATATAGATAGATGAATTTGGAACTCTAATTCCAACATGTTTTGTAGTAGCTCTTTGAAACTTGACAAAATAAAGGAGTTCTCAGATTTGCCTCTATGGTTTGTTGCCTCTTAAAGTAGCCCTAGGCACAGACTGTGGAATAGCACTTTCATTGAGTGGGGTTGCCATGCTTCTAAGAAATAACGAGTTTCCGAAATACCAGTAAATATTTTTTCACCCAATCTTGATGATACTTGGTGGTAATGATCAGTACACAAATCCCACTTGGCTTACCAAATTTTGATCTTCTAGGTTGAAGCGTTCGTCTAGAGTAGCAGTTTTTATATTTAAGTTTCCCTCGGTTCTCTCCTATATAGATAGATGAATTTGGAACTCTAAATCCAACATGTTTTGTAGTAGCTCTTTGAAACTTGACAAAATAAAGGAGTTCTCAGATTTGCCTCTATGGTTTGTTTCCTCTTCAAGTAACCCTAGGCACAGACTGTGGAAAAGCACTTTCATTGAGAGGGGTTGCCAAGCTTCTAAGAAATAACGAGTTTCCGAAATACCAGCAAATATTTTTTCACCCAATCTTGATGATACTTGTTGCTAATGATCAGTACACATATCCCACTTGGCTCACCAAATTTAGTTCTTCTAGGTTGAAGCGTTCGTGTACAGTAGCAGTTTTTATATTTAGGTTTCCCTCTGTTCTCTCATATACAGATAGATGAATTTGGAACTCTAAATCCAACATGGTTTGTAGTAGCTCTTTGAAACTTGACAAAATAAAGGAGTTCTCAGTTTTGTCTCTATGGTTTGTTTCCTCTTCAAGTAGCCCTAGGCACAGACTGTGGAAAGCACTTTCATTGAGATTGGTTGCCAAGCTTCTAAGAAATCACGAGTTTCCGAAATACCAGCAAATATTATTTCACACAATCTTGTTTATACTTGGTGGTAATAATCAGTATACAAATCCCACTTGGCTCACCAAATTTTGTTCTTCTAGGTTGAAGCGTTCGCTACAGTAGCAGTTTTTATATTTAGGTTTCTCTCTGTTCTCTCCTATATAGATAGATGAATTTGGAACTCTAAATCCAACAGGGTTTGTAGTAGCTCTTTGAAACTTGACAAAATAAAGAAGGTCTCAGATTTGTCTCTATGGTTTGTTTCCTCTTCAAGTATCCCTAGGCACAGACTGTGTAAAAGCACTTTAATTGAGAGGGGTTGCCAAGCTTCTAAGACATAACGAGTTTCGAAATACCAGCAAATATTTTTTCACCCAAATTTGATGATTCTTGGTGGTAATGATCAGTACACAAATCCCACTTGGCTCACGAAATTTTGTTCTTCTAGTTTGAAGCTTTCGTCTACAGTAGCAGTTTTTATATTTAGGTTTCCCTTTGTTCTCTCATATATAGATAGATGAATTTGGAACTCTAAATCCAACATGGTTTGTAGTAGCTCTTTGAAAGTTGACAAAATAAAGGAGGTCTCAGATTTGTCTCTATGGTTTGTTTCCTCTTAAAGTAGCCCTAGGCACAGACTGTGGAAAGCACTTTCATTGAGATTGGTTGCCAAGCTTCTAAGAAATAACGAGTTTCCGAAATACCAGCAAATATTTTTTCACACAATCTTGTTGATACTTGGTGGTAATGATCAGTACACAAATCCCACTTGGCTCACCAAATTTTGTTCTTCTAGGTTGAAGCGTTCGTCTACAGTAGCAGTTTTTATATTTAGGTTTCTCTCTGTTCTCTCCTATATAGAAAGATGAATTTGGAACTCTAAATCCAACAGGGTTTGTAGTAGCTCTTTGAAACTTGACAAAATAAAGAAGGTCTCAGATTTGTCTCTATGGTTTGTTTCCTCTTCAAGTAGCCCTAGGCACAGACTGTGGAAAAGCACTTTAATTGAGAGGGGTTGCCAAGCTTCTAAGAAATAACGAGTTTCGAAATACCAGCAAATATTTTTTCACCCAAATTTGATGATTCTTGGTGGTAATGATCAGTACACAAATCCCACTTGGCTCACGAAATTTTGTTCTTCTAGTTTGAAGCTTTCGTCTACAGTAGCAGTTTTTATATTTAGGTTTCCCTTTGTTCTCTCATATATTGATAGATGAATTTGGAACTCTAAATCCAACATGTTTTGTAGTAGCTCTTTGAAACTTGACAAAATAAAGGAGTTCTCAGATTTGCCTCTATGGTTTGTTTCCTCTTAAAGTAGCCCTAGGCACAGACTGTGGAATAGCACTTTCATTGAGAGGGGTTGCCAAGCTTCTAAGAAATAATGAGATTCCGAAATACCAGCAAATATTTTTTCACCCAATCTTGATGATACTTGTTGCTAATGATCAGTACACATATCCCACTTGGCTCACCAAATTTAGTTCTTCTAGGTTGAAGCGTTCGTGTACAGTAGCAGTTTTTATATTTAGGTTTCCCTCTGTTCTCTCCTATACAGATAGATGAATTTGGAACTCTAAATCCAACAAGGTTTGTAGTAGCTCTTTGAAACTTGACAAAATAAAGGAGTTCTCAGTTTTGTCTCTATGGTTTGTTTCCTCTTCAAGTAGCCCTAGGCACAGACTGTGGAAAGCACTTTCATTGAGATTGGTTGCCAAGCTTCTAAGAAATAACGAGTTTCCGAAATACCAGCAAATATTATTTCACACAATCTTGTTGATACTTGGTGGTAATGATCAGTATACAAATCCCACTTGGCTCACCAAATTTTGTTCTTCTAGGTTGAAGCGTTCGCTACAGTAGCAGTTTTTATATTTAGGTTTCTCTCTGTTCTCTCCTATATAGAAAGATGGATTTGGAACTCTAAATCCAACATGGTTTGTAGTAGCTCTTTGAAACTTGACAAATAAAGGAGTTCTCTGTTTTGTCTCTATGGTTTGTTTCCTCTTCAAGTAGCCCTTGGCACAGACTGTGGAAAAGCACTTTCATTGAGAGGGGTTGCCAAGCTTCTAAGAAATAACGAGTTTCCTAAATACCAGCAAATATTTTTTCACCCAATCTTTATGATACTTGTTGCTAATGATCAGTACACATATCCCACTTGGCTCACCAAATTTAGTTCTTCTAGGTTGAAGCGTTCGTGTACAGTAGCAGTTTTTATATTTAGGTTTCCCTCTGTTCTCTCCTATACAGATAGATGAATTTGGAACTCTAAATCCAACATGGTTTGTAGTAGCTCTTTGAAACTTGACAAAATAAAGGAGTTCTCAGTTTTTTATCTATGGTTTGTTTCCTCTTCAAGTAGCCCTAGGCACAGACTGTGGAAAGCACTTTCATTGAGATTGGTTGCCAAGCTTCTAAGAAATAACGAGTTTCCGAAATACCAGCAAATATTTTTTCACACAATCTTGTTGATACTTGGTGGTGATGATCAGTATACAAATCCCACTTGGCTCACCAAATTTTGTTCTTCTAGGTTGAAGCGTTCGTCTACAGAAGCAGTTTTTATATTTAGGTTTCTCTCTGTTCTCTCCTATATAGATAGATGAATTTGGAACTCTAAATCCAACAGGGTTTGTAGTAGCTCTTTGAAACTTGACAAAATAAAGAAGGTCTCAGATTTGTCTCTATGGTTTGTTTCCTCTTCAAGTAGCCCTAGGCACAGACTGTGGAAAAGCACTCTAATTGAGAGGGGTTGCCAAGCTTCTAAGAAATAACGAGTTTCGAAATACCAGCAAATATTTTTTCACCCAAATTTGATGATTCTTGGTGGTAATGATCAGTACACAAATAACACTTGGCTCACAAAATTTTGTTCTTCTAGTTTGAAGCTTTCGTCTACAGTAGCAGTTTATATATTTAGGTTTCCCTTTGTTCTCTCATATATAGATAGATGAATTTGGAACTCTAAATCCAACATGTTTTGTAGTAGCTCTTTGAAACTTGACAAAATAAAGGAGTTCTCAGATTTGCCTCTATGGTTTGTTTCCTCTTAAAGTAGCCCTAGGCACAGACTGTGGAATAGCACTTTCATTGAGAGGGGTTGCCATGCTTCTAAGAAATAACGAGTTTCCGAAATACCAGTAAATATTTTTTCACCCAATCTTCATGATACTTGGTGGTAATGATCAGTACACAAATCCCACTTGGCTTACCAAATTTTGATCTTCTAGGTTGAAGCGTTCGTCTACAGTAGCAGTTTTTATATTTAAGTTTCCCTCGGTTCTCTCCTATATAGATAGATGAATTTGGAACTCTAAATCCAACATGGTTTGTAGTAGCTCTTTGAAACTTGACAAAATAAAGGAGTTCTCAGATTTGCCTCTATGGTTTGTTTCCTCTTCAAGTAGCCCTTGGCACAGACTGTGGAAAAGCACTTTCATTGAGAGGGGTTGCCAAGCTTCTAAGAAATAACGAGTTTCCTAAATACCAGCAAATATTTTTTCACCCAATCTTTATGATACTTGTTGCTAATGATCAGTACACATATCCCACTTGGCTCACCAAATTTAGTTCTTCTAGGTTGAAGCGTTCGTGTACAGTAGCAGTTTTTATATTTAGGTTTCCCTCTGTTCTCTCCTATACAGATAGATGAATTTGGAACTCTAAATCCAACATGGTTTGTAGTAGCTCTTTGAAACTTGACAAAATAAAGGAGTTCTCAGTTTTGTCTCTATGGTTTGTTTCCTCTTCAAGTAGCCCTAGTCACAGACTGTGGAAAAGCACTTTCATTGAGAGGGGTTGCAAATCTTCTAAGAAATTACGAGTTTCCAAAATACCAGCAAATATTTTTTCACCCAAATTTGATGATTCTTGGTGGTAATGATCAGTACACAAATCCCACTTGGCTCACCAAATTTTGTTCTTCTAGGTTGAAGCGTTCGTCTACAGTAGCAGTTTTTATATTTAAGTTTCCCTCGGTTCTCTCCTATATAGATAGATGAATTTGGAACTCTAAATCCAACATGGTTTGTAGTAGCTCTTTGAAACTTGACAAAATAAAGGAGTTCTCCGATTTTTCTCTATGGTTTGTTTCCTCTTCAAGTAGCCCTAGGCACAGACTGTGGAAAGCACTTTCATTGAGATGGGTTGCCAAGCTTCTAAGAAATAACGAGTTTCCGAAATACCAGCAAATATTTTTTCACACAATCTTGTTGATACTTGGTGGTAATGATCAGTACACAAATCCCACTTGGCTCACCAAATTTTGTTCTTCTAGGTTGAAGCGTTCGTCTACAGTAGCAGTTTTTATATTTAGGTTTCTCTCTGTTCTCTCCTATATAGATAGATGAATTTGGAACTCTAAATCCAACAGGGTTTGTAGTAGCTCTTTGAAACTTGACAAAATAAAGAAGGTCTCAGATTTGTCTCTATGGTTTGTTTCCTCTTCAAGTAGCCCTAGGCACAGACTGTGGAAAAGCACTTTAATTGAGAGGGGTTGCCAAGCTTCTAAGAAATAACGAGTTTCGAAATACCAGCAAATATTTTTTCACCCAAATTTGATGATTCTTGGTGGTAATGATCAGTACACAAATCCCACTTGGCTCACGAAATTTTGTTCTTCTAGTTTGAATCTTTCGTGTACAGTAGCAGTTTTTATATTTAGGTTTCCCTTTGTTCTCTCATATATAGATAGATGAATTTGGAACTCTAAATCCAACATGTTTTGTAGTAGCTCTTTGAAACTTGACAAAATAAAGGAGTTCTCAGATTTGCCTCTATGGTTTGTTTCCTCTTAAAGTAGCCCTAGTTACAGACTGTGGAATAGCACTTTCATTGAGAGGGGTTGCCAAGCTTCTAAGAAATAACGAGATTCCGAAATTCCAGCAAATATTTTTTCACCCAATCTTGATGATACTTGGTGGTAATGATCAGTACACAAATCCCACTTGGCTCACGAAATTTTGTTCTTCTAGGTTGAAGCGTTCGTCTACAGTAGCAGTTTTTATATTTAAGTTTCCCTCGGTTCTCTCCTATATAGATAGATGAATTTGGAACTCTAAATCCAACATGGTTTGTAGTAGCTCTTTGAAACTTGACAAAATAAAGGAGTTCTCAGATTTGCCTCTATGGTTTGTTTCCTCTTCAAGTAGCCCTAGGCACAGACTGTGGAAAAGCACTTTCATTGAGAGGGGTTGCCAAGCTTCTAAGAAATAACGAGTTTCCGAAATACCAGCAAATATTTTTTCACCCAATCTTGATGATACTTTTTGCTAATGATCAGTACACATATCCCACTTGGCTCACCAAATTTAGTTCTTCTAGGTTGAAGCGTTTATATACAGTAGCAGTTTTTATATTTAGGTTTCCCTCTGTTCTCTCCTATACAGATAGATGAATTTGGAACTCTAAATCCAACATGGTTTGTAGTAGCTCTTTGAAACTTGACAAAATATAGGAGTTCTCAGTTTTGTCTCTATGGTTTGTTTCCTCTTCAAGTAGCCCTAGGCACAGACTGTGGAAAGCACTTTCATTGAGATTGGTTGTGAAGCTTCTAAGAAATAACGAGTTTCCGAAATACCAGCAAATATTATTTCACACAATCTTGTTGATACTTGGTGGTAATGATCAGTATACAAATCCCACTTGGCTCACCAAATTTTGTTCTTCTAGGTTGAAGCGTTCGCTACAGTAGCAGTTTTTATATTTAGGTTTCTCTCTGTTCTCTCCTATATAGATAGATGAATTTGGAACTCTAAATCCAACATGGTTTGTAGTAGCTCTTTGAAACTTGACAAAATAAAGGAGGTCTCAGATTTGTCTCTATGGTTTGTTTCCTCTTCAAGTAGCCGTAGGCACAGACTGTGGGAAAGCACTTTCATTGAGAGGGGTTGCCAAGCTTCTAAGAAATAACGAGTTTCGAAATACCAGCAAATATTTTTTCACCCAAATTTGATGATTCTTGTTGGTAATGATCAGTACACAAATCCCACTTGGCTCACGAAATTTTGTTCTTCTAGGTTGAAGCGTTCGTCTACAGTAGCAGTTTTTATATTTAAGTTTCCCTCGGTTCTCTCCTATATAGATAGATGAATTTGGAACTCTAAATCCAACATGGTTTGTAGTAGCTCTTTGAAACTTGACAAAATAAAGGAGTTCTCAGATTTTTCTCTATGGTTTGTTTCCTCTTCAAGTAGCCCTAGGCACAGACTTTGGAAAAGCACTTTCATTTAGAGGGGTTGCCAAGCTTCTAAGAAATAACGAGTTTCCGAAATACCAGCAAATATTTTTTCACCCAATCTTGATGATACTTGGAGCTAATGATCAGTACACAAATCCCACTTGGCTCACCAAATTTTGTTCTTCTTGGTTGAAGCGTTCATCTACAGAGGCAGTTTTTATATTTAGGTTTCCCTCTGTTCTCTTCTATATAGAAAGATGAATTTGGAACTCTAAATCCAACATGGTTTGTAGTAGCTCTTTGAAACTTGACAAAAAAAAGGAGTTCTCAGTTTTGTCTCTATGGTTTGTTTCCTCCTCAAGTAGCCCTAGGCACAGACTGTGGAAAGCACTTTCATTGAGATGGGTTGCCAAGCTTCTAAGAAATTACGAGTTTCCGAAATACCAGCAAATATTTTTTCACACAATCTTGTTGATACTTGGTGGTAATGATCAGTACACAAATCCCACTTGGCTCACCAAATTTAGTTCTTCTAGGTTGAAGCGTTCGTCTACAGTAGCAGTTTTTATATTTAGGTTTCTCTCTGTTCTCTCCTATATAGATAGATGAATTTGGAACTCTAAATCCAACATGGTTTATAGTAGCTCTTTGAAACTTGACAAAATAAAGAAGGTCTCAGATTTGTCTCTATGGTTTGTTTCCTCTTCAAGTAGCCCTAGGCACAGACTGTGTAAAAGCACTTTAATTGAGAGGGGTTGCCAAGCTTCTAAGACATAACGAGTTTCGAAATACCAGCAAATATTTTTTCACCCAAATTTGATGATTCTTGGTGGTAATGATCAGTACACAAATCCCACTTGGCTCACGAAATTTTGTTCTTCTAGTTTGAAGCTTTCGTCTACAGTAGCAGTTTTTATATTTAGGTTTCCCTTTGTTCTCTCGTATTTAGATAGATGAATTTGGAACTCTAAATCCAACATGGTTTGTAGTAGCTCTTTGAAAGTTGACAAAATAAAGGAGGTCTCAGATTTGTCTCTATGGTTTGTTTCCTCTTAAAGTAGCCCTAGGCACAGACTGTGGAATAGCACTTTCATTGAGAGGGGTTGCCAAGCTTCTAAGAAATAACGAGTTTCTGAAATACCAGCAAATATTTTTTCACCAAATCTTGATGATACTTGGTGGTAATGATCAGTACACAAATCCCACTTGGCTTACCAAATTTTGTTCTTCTAGGTTTAAGCGTTCGTGTACAGTAGCAGTTATTATATTTAGGTTTCCCTCTGTTCTCTCCTATACAGATAGATGAATTTGGAACTCTAAATCCAACATGGTTTGTAGTAGCTCTTTGAAACTTGACAAAATAAAGGAGTTCTCAGTTTTGTCTCTATGGTTTGTTTCCTCTTCAAGTAGCCCTAGGCACAGACTGTGGAAAGCACTTTCATTGAGATTGGTTGCCAAGCTTCTAAGAAATAACGAGTTTCCGAAATACCAGCAAATATTATTTCACACAATCTTGTTGATACTTGGTGGTAATGATCAGTATACAAATCCCACTTGGCTCACCAAATTTAGTTCTTCTAGGTTGAAGCGTTCGCTACAGTAGCAGTTTTTATATTTAGGTTTCTCTCTGTTCTCTCCTATATAGATAGATGAATTTGGAACTCTAAATCAAACATGGTTTGTAGTAGCTCTTTGAAACTTGACAAAATAAAGGAGGTCTCAGATTTGTCTCTATGGTTTGTTTCCTCTTCAAGTAGCCGTACGCACAGACTGTGGGAAAGCACTTTCATTGAGAGGGGTTGCCAAGCTTCTAAGAAATAACGAGTTTCGAAATACCAGCAAATATTTTTTCACCCAAATTTGATGATTCTTGGAGGTAATGATCAGTACACAAATCCCACTTGGCTCACGAAATTTTGGTCTTCTAGGTTGAAGCTCTCGTCTACAGTAGCAGTTTATATATTTAGGTTTCCCTTTGTTCTCTCATATATAGATAGATGAATTTGGAACTCTAAATCCAACATGTTTTGTAGTAGCTCTTTGAAACTTGACAAAATAAAGGAGTTCTCAGATTTGCCTCTATGGTTTGTTGCCTCTTAAAGTAGCCCTAGGCACAGACTGTGGAATAGCACTTTCATTGAGTGGGGTTGCCATGCTTCTAAGAAATAACGAGTTTCCGAAATACCAGTAAATATTTTTTCACCCAATCTTGATGATACTTGGTGGTAATGATCAGTACACAAATCCCACTTGGCTTACCAAATTTTGATCTTCTAGGTTGAAGCGTTCGTCTAGAGTAGCAGTTTTTATATTTAAGTTTCCCTCGGTTCTCTCCTATATAGATAGATGAATTTGGAACTCTAAATCCAACATGTTTTGTAGTAGCTCTTTGAAACTTGACAAAATAAAGGAGTTCTCAGATTTGCCTCTATGGTTTGTTTCCTCTTCAAGTAACCCTAGGCACAGACTGTGGAAAAGCACTTTCATTGAGAGGGGTTGCCAAGCTTCTAAGAAATAACGAGTTTCCGAAATACCAGCAAATATTTTTTCACCCAATCTTGATGATACTTGTTGCTAATGATCAGTACACATATCCCACTTGGCTCACCAAATTTAGTTCTTCTAGGTTGAAGCGTTCGTGTACAGTAGCAGTTTTTATATTTAGGTTTCCCTCTGTTCTCTCATATACAGATAGATGAATTTGGAACTCTAAATCCAACATGGTTTGTAGTAGCTCTTTGAAACTTGACAAAATAAAGGAGTTCTCAGTTTTGTCTCTATGGTTTGTTTCCTCTTCAAGTAGCCCTAGGCACAGACTGTATAAAGCACTTTCATTGAGATTGGTTGCCAAGCTTCTAAGAAATCACGAGTTTCCGAAATACCAGCAAATATTATTTCACACAATCTTGTTGATACTTGGTGGTAATAATCAGTATACAAATCCCACTTGGCTCACCAAATTTTGTTCTTCTAGGTTGAAGCGTTCGCTACAGTAGCAGTTTTTATATTTAGGTTTCTCTCTGTTCTCTCCTATATAGATAGATGAATTTGGAACTCTAAATCCAACAGGGTTTGTAGTAGCTCTTTGAAACTTGACAAAATAAAGAAGGTCTCAGATTTGTCTCTATGGTTTGTTTCCTCTTCAAGTAGCCCTAGGCACAGACTGTGTAAAAGCACTTTAATTGAGAGGGGTTGCCAAGCTTCTAAGACATAACGAGTTTCGAAATACCAGCAAATATTTTTTCACCCAAATTTGATGATTCTTGGTGGTAATGATCAGTACACAAATCCCACTTGGCTCACGAAATTTTGTTCTTCTAGTTTGAAGCTTTCGTCTACAGTAGCAGTTTTTATATTTAGGTTTCCCTTTGTTCTCTCATATATAGATAGATGAATTTGGAACTCTAAATCCAACATGGTTTGTAGTAGCTCTTTGAAAGTTGACAAAATAAAGGAGGTCTCAGATTTGTCTCTATGGTTTGTTTCCTCTTAAAGTAGCCCTAGGCACAGACTGTGGAAAGCACTTTCATTGAGATTGGTTGCCAAGCTTCTAAGAAATAACGAGTTTCCGAAATACCAGCAAATATTTTTTCACACAATCTTGTTGATACTTGGTGGTAATGATCAGTACACAAATCCCACTTGGCTCACCAAATTTTGTTCTTCTAGGTTGAAGCGTTCGTCTACAGTAGCAGTTTTTATATTTAGGTTTCTCTCTGTTCTCTCCTATATAGAAAGATGAATTTGGAACTCTAAATCCAACAGGGTTTGTAGTAGCTCTTTGAAACTTGACAAAATAAAGAAGGTCTCAGATTTGTCTCTATGGTTTGTTTCCTCTTCAAGTAGCCCTAGGCACAGACTGTGGAAAAGCACTTTAATTGAGAGGGGTTGCCAAGCTTCTAAGAAATAACGAGTTTCGAAATACCAGCAAATATTTTTTCACCCAAATTTGATGATTCTTGGTGGTAATGATCAGTACACAAATCCCACTTGGCTCACGAAATTTTGTTCTTCTAGTTTGAAGCTTTCGTCTACAGTAGCAGTTTTTATATTTAGGTTTCCCTTTGTTCTCTCATATATTGATAGATGAATTTGGAACTCTAAATCCAACATGTTTTGTAGTAGCTCTTTGAAACTTGACAAAATAAAGGAGTTCTCAGATTTGCCTCTATGGTTTGTTTCCTCTTAAAGTAGCCCTAGGCACAGACTGTGGAATAGCACTTTCATTGAGAGGGGTTGCCAAGCTTCTAAGAAATAATGAGATTCCGAAATACCAGCAAATATTTTTTCACCCAATCTTGATGATACTTGTTGCTAATGATCAGTACACATATCCCACTTGGCTCACCAAATTTAATTCTTCTAGGTTGAAGCGTTCGTGTACAGTAGCAGTTTTTATATTTAGGTTTCCCTCTGTTCTCTCCTATACAGATGGATGAATTTGGAACTCTAAATCCAACAAGATTTGTAGTAGCTCTTTGAAACTTGACAAAATAAAGGAGTTCTCAGTTTTGTCTCTATGGTTTGTTTCCTCTTCAAGTAGCCCTAGGCACAGACTGTGGAAAGCACTTTCATTGAGATTGGTTGCCAAGCTTCTAAGAAATAACGAGTTTCCGAAATACCAGCAAATATTATTTCACACAATCTTGTTGATACTTGGTGGTAATGATCAGTATACAAATCCCACTTGGCTCACCAAATTTTGTTCTTCTAGGTTGAAGCGTTCGCTACAGTAGCAGTTTTTATATTTAGGTTTCTCTCTGTTCTCTCCTATATAGATAGATGAATTTGGAACTCTAAATCCAACATGGTTTGTAGGAGCTCTTTGAAACTTGACAAAATAAAGGAGGTCTCAGATTTGTCTCTATGGTTTGTTTCCTCTTCAAGTAGCCGTAGGCACAGACTGTGGGAAAGCACTTTCATTGAGAGGGGTTGCCAAGCTTCTAAGAAATAACGAGTTTCGAAATACCAGCAAATATTTTTTCACCCAAATTTGATGATTCTTGGTGGTAATGATCAGTACACAAATCCCACTTGGCTCACGAAATTTTGTTCTTCTAGGTTGAAGGGTTCGTCTACAGTAGCAGTTTTTATATTTAAGTTTCCCTCGGTTCTCTCCTATATAGATAGATGAATTTGGAACTCTAAATACAACATGGTTTGTAGTAGCTCTTTGAAACTTGACAAAATAAAGGAGTTCTCAGATTTTTCTCTATGGTTTGTTTCCTCTTCAAGTAGCCCTAGGCACAGACTTTGGAAAAGCACTTTCATTGAGAGGGGTTGCCAAGCTTCTAAGAAATAACGAGTCTCCGAAATACCAGCAAATATTTTTTCACCCAATCTTGATGATACTTGGAGCTAATGATCAGTACACATATCCCACTTGGCTCACCAAATTTTGTTCTTCTTGGTTGAAGCGTTCGTCTACAGTAGCAGTTTTTATATTTAGGTTTCCCTCTGTTCTCTCATATATAGAAAGATGGATTTGGAAATCTAAATCCAACATGGTTTGTAGTAGCTCTTTGAAACTTGACAAATAAAGGAGTTCTCTGTTTTGTCTCTATGGTTTGTTTCCTCTTCAAGTAGCCCTAGGCACAGACTGTGGAAAAGCACTTTCATTGAGATGGGTTGCCAAGCTTCTAAGAAATAACGAGTTTCCGAAATACCAGCAAATATTTTTTCACACAATCTTGTTGATACTTGGTGGTGATGATCAGTATACAAATCCCACTTGGCTCACCAAATTTTGTTCTTCTAGGTTGAAGCGTTCGTCTACAGAAGCAGTTTTTATATTTAGGTTTCTCTCTGTTCTCTCCTATATAGATAGATGAATTTGGAACTCTAAATCCAACAGGGTTTGTAGTAGCTCTTTGAAACTTGACAAAATAAAGAAGGTCTCAGATTTGTCTCTATGGTTTGTTTCCTCTTCAAGTAGCCCTAGGCACAGACTGTGGAAAAGCACTTTAATTTAGAGGGGTTGCCAAGCTTCTAAGAAATAACGAGTTTCGAAATACCAGCAAATATTTTTTCACCCAAATTTGATGATTCTTGGTGGTAATGATCAGTACACAAATCCCACTTGGCTCACAAAATTTTGTTCTTCTAGTTTGAAGCTTTCGTCTACAGTAGCAGTTTATATATTTAGGTTTCCCTTTGTTCTCTCATATATAGATAGATGAATTTGGAACTCTAAATCCAACATGTTTTGTAGTAGCTCTTTGAAACTTGACAAAATAAAGGAGTTCTCAGATTTGCCTCTATGGTTTGTTGCCTCTTAAAGTAGCCCTAGGCACAGACAGTGGAATAGCACTTTCATTGAGAGGGGTTGCCATGCTTCTAAGAAATAACGAGTTTCCGAAATACCAGTAAATATTTTTTCACCCAATCTTGATGATACTTGGTGGTAATGATCAGTACACAAATCCCACTTGGCTTACCAAATTTTGATCTTCTAGGTTGAAGCGTTCGTCTACAGTAGCAGTTTTTATATTTAAGTTTCCCTCGGTTCTCTCCTATATAGATAGATGAATTTGGAACTCTAAATCCAACATGGTTTGTAGTAGCTCTTTGAAACTTGACAAAATAAAGGAGTTCTCAGATTTGCCTCTATGGTTTGTTTCCTCTTCAAGTAGCCCTTGGCACAGACTGTGGAAAAGCACTTTCATTGAGAGGGGTTGCCAAGCTTCTAAGAAATAACGAGTTTCCTAAATACCAGCAAATATTTTTTCACCCAATCTTTATGATACTTGTTGCTAATGATCAGTACACATATCCCACTTGGCTCACCAAATTTAGTTCTTCTAGGTTGAAGCGTTCGTGTACAGTAGCAGTTTTTATATTTAGGTTTCCCTCTGTTCTCTCCTATACAGATAGATGAATTTGGAACTCTAAATCCAACATGGTTTGTAGTAGCTCTTTGAAACTTGACAAAATAAAGGAGTTCTCAGTTTTGTATCTATGGTTTGTTTCCTCTTCAAGTAGCCCTAGGCACAGACTGTGGAAAGCACTTTCATTGAGATTGGTTGCCAAGCTTCTAAGAAATAACGAGTTTCCGAAATAACAGCAAATATTTTTTCACACAATCTTGTTGATACTTGGTGGTGATGATCAGTATACAAATCCCACTTGGCTCACCAAATTTTGTTCTTCTAGGTTGAAGCGTTCGTCTACAGAAGCAGTTTTTATATTTAGGTTTCTCTCTGTTCTCTCCTATATAGATAGATGAATTTGGAACTCTAAATCCAACAGGGTTTGTAGTAGCTCTTTGAAACTTGACAAAATAAAGAAGGTCTCAGATTTGTCTCTATGGTTTGTTTCCTCTTCAAGTAGCCCTAGGCACAGACTGTGGAAAAGCACTCTAATTGAGAGGGGTTGCCAAGCTTCTAGAAATAACGAGTTTCGAAATACCAGCAAATATTTTTTCACCCAAATTTGATGATTCTTGGTGGTAATGATCAGTACACAAATAACACTTGGCTCACAAAATTTTGTTCTTCTAGTTTGAAGCTTTCGTCTACAGTAGCAGTTTATATATTTAGGTTTCCCTTTGTTCTCTCATATATAGATAGATGAATTTGGAACTCTAAATCCAACATGTTTTGTAGTAGCTCTTTGAAACTTGACAAAATAAAGGAGTTCTCAGATTTGCCTCTATGGTTTGTTTCCTCTTAAAGTAGCCCTAGGCACAGACTGTGGAATAGCACTTCATTGAGAGGGGTTGCCATGCTTCTAAGAAATAACGAGTTTCCGAAATACCAGTAAATATTTTTTCACCCAATCTTCATGATACTTGGTGGTAATGATCAGTACACAAATCCCACTTGGCTTACCAAATTTTGATCTTCTAGGTTGAAGCGTTCGTCTACAGTAGCAGTTTTTATATTTAAGTTTCCCTCGGTTCTCTCCTATATAGATAGATGAATTTGGAACTCTAAATCCAACATGGTTTGTAGTAGCTCTTTGAAACTTGACAAAATAAAGGAGTTCTCAGATTTGCCTCTATGGTTTGTTTCCTCTTCAAGTAGCCCTTGGCACAGACTGTGGAAAAGCACTTTCATTGAGAGGGGTTGCCAAGCTTCTAAGAAATAACGAGTTTCCTAAATACCAGCAAATATTTTTTCACCCAATCTTTATGATACTTGTTGCTAATGATCAGTACACATATCCCACTTGGCTCACCAAATTTAGTTCTTCTAGGTTGAAGCGTTCGTGTACAGTAGCAGTTTTTATATTTAGGTTTCCCTCTGTTCTCTCCTATACAGATAGATGAATTTGGAACTCTAAATCCAACATGGTTTGTAGTAGCTCTTTGAAACTTGACAAAATAAAGGAGTTCTCAGTTTTGTATCTATGGTTTGTTTCCTCTTCAAGTAGCCCTAGGCACAGACTGTGGAAAGCACTTTCATTGAGATTGGTTGCCAAGCTTCTAAAAAATAACGAGTTTCCGAAATACCAGCAAATATTATTTCACACAATCTTGTTGATACTTGGTGGTTATGATCAGTATACAAATCCCACTTGGCTCACCAAATTTTGTTCTTCTAGGTTGAAGCGTTCGCTACAGTAGCAGTTTTTATATTTAGTTTTCCCTCTGTTCTCTCCTATACATATAGATGAATTTGGAACTCTAAATCCAACATGGTGTGTAGTAGCTCTTTGAAACGTGACAAAATAAAGGAGTTC
>NW_027516509.1:0-57894 GCF_048772815.1 Callospermophilus lateralis | reverse complement strand
GAACCTAGAAGAGTGAAAGTTGGGCAGGCAAGTGGGATTAGTGAACTGATCATTACCACCAAGTATCATCAAGATTTGGTGAAAAAATGTTTGCTGAGATTTCAGCAAACTAGTAGTTTTTTGGAAGCTGGGCAACCCCTTTCAAACGAAAGTGTTTTTCGCCAGACTCTGCATGGGGTACTTCAAGAGGAAACAAACCATAGAGATAGAACTTAGAACTACTTCATTTGGTCAAGTTTCAAGGAGCTAGCACAAACCGTGTTTGATTTAGAGTTTCAAACACATCTATCTATATAGCAGAAAACAGAGTGAAACCTAAAAATTCAAAGTGTTACTGGAAACGAACGCTTGAACCTAGAAGAGTGAAAGTTGGGCAGGCAAGTGGGATTAGTGAACTGATCATTACCACCAAGTATCATCAAGATTTGGTGAAAAAATGTTTGCTGAGATTTCAGCAAACTAGTAGTTTTTTGGAAGCTTGGCAACCCCTTTCAAACGAAAGTGTTTTTCGCCAGTCTCTGCATGGGGTACTTCAAGAGGAAACAAACCATAGAGATAGAACTTAGAACTACTTCATTTGGTCAAGTTTCAAGGAGCTAGCACAAACCTTGTTTGATTAGAATTCCAAACACAGCTATCTATGAGAAAACAGAGTGAAACCTAAAAATTCAAACTGTTACTGGAAACGAATGCTTCAACCTAGAAGACTAAAAATTGGGCAGCCAAGTGGGATTAGTGAACTGATCATTACCACCAAGTATCATCAAGATTTGGTGAAAAAAGGTTTGCTGAGATTTCAGCAAACTAGTAGTTTTTTGGAAGTTGGCAACCCCTTTCAAACGCAAGTATTTTTCGCCATTCTCCTGATGGGGTACTTCAAGAGGAAACAAACCATAGAGATAGAACTTAGAACTACTTCATTTGGTCAAGTTTCAAGGAGCTAGCACAAACCGTGTTTGATTTAGAGTTTCAAACACATCTATCTATATAGCAGAAAACAGAGTGAAACCTAAAAATTCAAAGTGTTACTGGAAACGAACGCTTGAACCTAGAAAAGTAAAAATTGGGCAGCCAAGTGGGATTAGTGAACTGATCATTACCACCAAGTATCATCAAGATTTGGTGAAAAAATGTTTGCTGAGATTTCAGCAAACTAGTAGTTTTTTGGAAGCTTGGCAACCCCTTTCAAACGAAAGTGTTTTTCGCCAGTCTCTGCATGGGGTACTTCAAGAGGAAACAAACCATAGAGATAGAACTTAGAACTACTTCATTTTGTCAAGTTTCACGGAGCTAGCACAAACCGTGTTTGATTTAGAGTTTGAAACACATCTATCTATATAGCAGAAAACAGAGTGAAACCTAAAAATTCAAAGTGTTACTGGAAACGAACGCTTGAACCTAGAAGAGTGAAAGTTGGGCAGCCAAGTGGGATTAGTGAACTGATCATTACCACCAAGTATCATCAAGATTTGGTGAAAAAATGTTTGCTGAGATTTCAGCAAACTAGTAGTTTTTTGGAAGCTTGGCAACCCCTTTCAAACGAAAGTGTTTTTCGCCAGTCTCTGCATGGGGTACTTCAAGAGGAAACAAACCATAGAGATAGAACTTAGAACTACTTCATTTGGTCAAGTTTCAAGGAGCTAGCACAAACCGTGTTTGATTTAGAGTTTCAAACACATCTATCTATATAGCAGAAAACAGAGTGAAACCTAAAAATTCAAAGTGTTACTGGAAACGAACGCTTGAACCTAGAAGAGTGAAAGTTGGGCGGCCAAGTGAGATTAGTGAACTGATCATTACCACCAAGTATCATCAAGATTTAGTGAAAAAATGTTTGCTGAGATTTCAGCAAACTAGTAGTTTTTTGGAAGCTTGGCAACCCCTTTCAATCGAAAGTGTTTTTCGCCAGTCTCTGCATGGGGTACTTCAAGGGGAAACAAACCATAGTGATAGAACTTAGAACTACTTCATTTGGTCAAGTTTCAAGGAGCTAGCACAAACCGTGTTTGATTTAGAGTTTCAAACACATCTATCTATATAGCAGAAAACAGAGTGAAACCTAAAAATTCAAAGTGTTACTGGAAACGAACGCTTGAACCTAGAAGAGTGAAAGTTGGGCAGGCAAGTGGGATTAGTGAACTGATCATTACCACCAAGTATCATCAAGATTTGGTGAAAAAATATTTGCTGAGATTTCAGCAAACTAGTAGTTTTTTGGAAGCTTGGCAACCCCTTTCAAACGAAAGTGTTTTTCGCCAGTCTCTGCATGGGGTACTTCAAGAGGAAACAAACCATAGAGATAGAACTTAGAACTACTTCATTTGGTCAAGTTTCAAGGAGCTAGCACAAACCGTGTTTGATTTAGAATTCCAAACACATCTATCTATGTAGGAGAAAACAGAGTGAAACCTAAAAATTCAAACTGTTACTGGAAACGAATGCTTCAACCTGGAAGAATAAAAATTGGGTAGCCAAGTGGGATTAGTGAACTGATCATTACCACCAAGTATCAACAAGATTTGGTGAAAAAATGTTTGCTGAGATTTCAGCAAACTAGTAGTTTTTTGGAAGCTTGGCAACCCCTTTCAAACGAAAGAGTTTTTCGCCAGTCTCTGCATGGGGTACTTCAAGAGGAAACAAACCATAGAGATAGAACTTAGAACTCCTACATTTGGTCAAGATTCAAGGAGCTAGCACAAACCGTGTTTGATTTAGAGTTTCAAACACATCTATCTATATAGCAGAAAACAGAGTGAAACCTAAATTTCAAAGTGTTACTGGAAACGAACGCTTGAACCTAGAAGAGTAAAAGTTAGGCAGCCAAGTGGGATTCGTGAACTGATCATTACCACCAAGTATCATCAAGATTTGGTGAAAAAATGTTTGCTGAGATTTCATCAAAATAGTAGTTTTTTGGAAGCTTGGCAACCCCTTTCAAACGAAAGTTTTTTTCGCCAGTCTCTGCATGTGGTACTTCAAGAGGAAACAAACCATAGAGATAGAACTTAGAACTACTTCATTTGGTCAAGTTTCAAGGAGCTAGCACAAACCGTGTTTGATTTAGAATTCCAAACACATCTATCTATGTAGGAGAAAACAGAGTGAAACCTAAAAATTCAAACTGTTACTGGAAACGAATGCTTCAACCTGGAAGAATAAAAATTGGGTAGCCAAGTGGGATTAGTGAACTGATCATTACCACCAAGTATCAACAAGATTTGGTGAAAAAATGTTTGCTGAGATTTCAGCAAACTAGTAGTTTTTTGGAAGCTTGGCAACCCCTTTCAAACGAAAGAGTTTTTCGCCAGTCTCTGCATGGGGTACTTCAAGAGGAAACAAACCATAGAGATAGAACTTAGAACTCCTACATTTGGTCAAGTTTCAAGGAGCTAGCACAAACCGTGTTTGATTTAGAGTTTCAAACACATCTATCTATATAGCAGAAAACAGAGTGAAACCTAAATTTCAAAGTGTTACTGGAAACGAACGCTTGAACCTAGAAGAGTAAAAGTTAGGCAGCCAAGTGGGATTCGTGAACTGATCATTACCACCAAGTATCAACAAGATTTGGTGAAAAAATGTTTGCTGAGATTTCATCAAAATAGTAGTTTTTTGGAAGCTTGGCAACCCCTTTCAAACGAAAGTGTTTTTCGCCAGTCTCTGCATGGGGTACTTCAAGAGGAAAGAAACCATAGAGATAGAACTTAGAACTACTTCATTTGGTCAAGTTTCAAGGAGCTAGCACAAACCGCGTTTGATTTAGAGTTTCCAACACATCTATCTATATAGCAGAAAACAGAGTGAAACCTAAAAATTCAAAGTGTTACTGGAAACGAATGCTTGAACATAGAAAAGTGAAAGTTTCGCAGCCAAGTGGGATTAGTGAACTGATCATTACCACCAAGTATCATCAAGATTTGGTGAAAAAATGTTTGCTGAGATTTCAGCAAACTAGTAGTTTTTTGGAAGCTTGGCAACCCCTTTCAAACGAAAGTGTTTTTCGCCAGTCTCTGCATGGGGTACTTCAAGAGGAAACAAACCATAGAGATAGAACTTAGAACTACTTCATTTGTTCAAATTTCAAGGAGCTAGCACAAACCGTGTTTGATTTAGAGTTTCAAACACATCTATCTATATAGCAGAAAACAGAGTGAAACCTAAAAATTCAAAGTGTTACTGGAAACGAATGCTTCAACCTAGAAGAATAAAAATTGGGTAGCCAAGTGGGATTAGTGAACTGATCATTACCACCAAGTATCATTAAGATTTGGTGAAAAAAGGTTTGCTGAGATTTCAGCAAACTAGTAGTTTTTTGGAAGCTTGGCCACCTCTTTCAAACGAAAGTGTTTTTCGCCAGTCTCTGCATGGTGTACTTCAAGAGGAAACAAACCATAGAAATGGAACATAGAACTACTTCATTTGGTAAAGTTTCAAGGAGCTAGCACAAACCGTGTTTGATTTAGAGTTTCAAACACATCTATCTATATAGCAGAAAACAGAGTGAAACCTAAAAATTCAAAGTGTTACTGGAAACGAACGCTTGAATCTAGAAGAGTAAAAATTGGGCAGCCAAGTGGGCTTAGTGAACTCATCATTACCACCAAGTATCATCAAGATTTGGTGAAAAAATGTTTGCTGAGATTTCAGCAAACTAGTAGTTTTTTGGAAGCTTGGCAACCCCTTTCAAACGAAAGTGTTTTTCGCCAGTCTCTGCATGGGGTACTTCAAGAGGAAACAAACCATAGAGATAGAACTTAGAACTACTTCATTTGATCAAGTTTCAAGGAGCTAGCACAAACCGTGTTTGATTTAGAGTTTCAAACACATCTATCTATATAGAAGAAAACAGAGTGAAACCTAAAAATTCAAAGTGTTACTGGAAACGAACACTTGAACCTAGAATAGTGAAAGTTGGGCAGCCAAGTGGGATTAGTGAACTGATCATTACCACCAGGTATCATCAAGTTTATGTGAAAAAATGTTTGCTGAGATTTCAGCAAACTAGTAGTTTTTTGGAAGCTTGGCAACCCCTTTCAAACGAAAGTTTTTTTCGCCAGTCTCTGCATGGGGTACTTCAAGAGGAAACAAACCATAGAGATAGAACTTAGAACTACTTCATTTGATCAAGTTTCAAGCAGCTAGCACAAACCGTGTTTGATTTAGAGTTTCAAACACATCTATCTATATAGCAGAAAAGAGAGTGAAACCTAAAAATTCAAAGTGTTACTGGAAACGAACGCTTGAACCTAGAAGAGTGAAAGCTGTTCAGCCAAGTGGGATTTATGAACTGATCATTACCACCAGGTATCATCAAGATTATGTGAAAAAATGTTTGCTGAGATTTCAGCAAACTAGTAGTTTTTTGGAAGCTTGGCAACCCCTTTCAAACGAAAGTGTTTTTCGCCAGTCTCTGCATGGGGTACTTCAAGAAGAAACACACCATAGAGATAGAACTTAGAACTACTTCATTTGGTCAAGTTTCAAGGAGCTAGCACAAACCGTGTTTGATTTAGAATTCCAAACACAGCTATCTATGTATGAGAAAACAGAGTGAATCCTAAAAATTCAAACTGTTACTGCAAACGAATGCTTCAACCTAGAAGAATAATAATTGGGCAGCCAAGTGGGATTAGTGAACTGATCATTACCACCAAGTATCATCAAGATTTGGTGAAAAAAATGTTTGCTGAGATTTCAGCAAACTAGTTGTTTTTTGGAAGCTTGGCAACCCCTTTCAAATGAAAGTGTTTTTCGCCAGTCTCTGCATGGGGTACTTCAAGAGGAAACAAACCATAGAGATAGAACTTAGAACTACTTCATTTGGTCAAGTTTCAAGGAGCTAGCACAAACTGTGTTTGATTTAGAGTTTCAAACACATCAATCTATATAGCAGAAAACAGAGTGAAACCTAAAAATTCAAAGTGTTACTGGAAACGAACGCTTGAACCTAGAAGAGTGAAAGTTGGGCAGCCAAGTGAGATTAGTGAACTGATCATTACCACCAAGTATCATCAAGATATGGTGAAAAAATGTTTGCTGAGATTTCACCAAACTAGTAGTTTTTTGGAAGCTTGGCAACCCCTTTCAAACGAAAGTGTTTTTCGCCAGTCTCTGCATGGGGTACTTCAAGAGGAAACAAACCATAGAGATAGAACTTAGAACTACTTCATTTGGTCAAGTTTCAAGGAGCTAGCACAAACCGTGTTTGATTTAGAATTCCAAACACATCTATCTATGTAGGAGAAAACAGAGTGAAACCTAAAAATTCAAACTGTTACTGGAAACGAATGCTTCAACCTAGAAGAATAAAAATTGGGTAGCCAAGTGGGATTAGTGAACTGATCATTACCAAGTGTATCATCAAGATTTGGTGAAAAAAGGTTTGCTGAGATTTCAGCAAACTAGTAGTTTTTGGAAGCTTGGCAACCCCGTTCAAACGAAAGTGTTTTTCGCCAGTCTCTGCATGGGGTACTTCAAGAGGAAACAAACCATAGAGATAGAACTTAGAACTACTTCATTTGGTCAAGTTTCAAGAGCTAGCACAAACCGTGTTTGATTTAGAGTTTCCAACACATCTATCTATATAGCAGAAAATAGAGTGAAACCTAAAAATTCAAAGTGTTACTGGAAACGAACGCTTGAACATAGAAAAGTGAAAGTTGGGCAGCCAAGTGGGATTAGTGAACTGATCATTACCACCAAGTATCATCAAGATTTGGTGAAAAATGTTTGCTGAGATTTCACCAAACTAGTAGTTTTTTGGAAGCTTGGCAACCCCTTTCAAACGAAAGTGTTTTTCTCCAGTCTCTGCATGGGGTACTTCAAGAGGAAACAAACCATAGAGATAGAACTTAGAACTACTTCATTTGGTCAACTTTCAAGGAGCTAGCACAACCGTGTTTGATTTAGAATTCCAAACACAGCTATCTATGTATGAGAAAACAGAGTGAAACCTAAAATTCAAACTGTTACTGGAAACGAATTCTTCAACCTAAAAGAATAAAAATTGGGCAGCCAAGTGGGATTAGTGAACTGATCATTACCACCAAGTATCATCAAGATTTGGTGAAAAAAGGTTTGCTGAGATTTCAGCAAACTAGTAGTTTTTTGGAAGCTTTGCAACCCCTTTCAAACAAAAGTGTTTTCGCCAGTCTCTGCATGGGGTACTTCAAGAGGAAACAAACCATAGAGATAGAACTTAGAACTACTTCATTTGGTCAAGTTTCAAGGAGCTAGCACAAACCGCGTTTGATTTAGAGTTTCCAACACATCTATCTATATAGCAGAAAACAGAGTGAAACCTAAAAATTCAAAGTGTTACTGGAAACGAATGCTTCAACCTAGAAGAATAAAATTGGGTAGCCAAGTGGGATTAGTGAACTGATCATTACCACCAAGTATCATTAAGATTTGGTGAAAAAAGGTTTGCTGAGATTTCAGCAAACTAGTAGTTTTTTGGAAGCTTGGCCACCCCTTTCAAACGAAAGTGTTTTTCGCCAGTCTCTGCATGGTGTACTTCAAGAGGAAACAAACCATAGAAATGGAACATAGAACTACTTCATTTGGTAAAGTTTCAAGGAGCTAGCACAAACCGTGTTTGATTTAGAGTTTCAAACACATCTATCTATATAGCAGAAAACAGAGTGAAACCTAAAAATTCAAAGTGTTACTGGAAACGAACGCTTGAATCTAGAAGAGTAAAAATTGGGCAGCCAAGTGGGCTTAGTGAACTGATCATTACCACCAAGTATCATCAAGATTTGGTGAAAAAATGTTTGCTGAGATTTCAGCAAACTAGTAGTTTTTTGGAAGCTTGGCAACCCCTTTCAAACGAAAGTGTTTTTCGCCAGTCCCTGCATGGGGTACTTCAAGAGGAAACAAACCATAGAGATAGAACTTAGAACTACTTCATTTGATCAAGTTTCAAGGAGCTACTACAAACCGTGTTTGATTTAGAGTTTCAAACACATCTATCTATATAGAAGAAAACAGAGTGAAACCTAAAAATTCAAAGTGTTACTGGAAACGAACACTTGAACCTAGAAGAGTGAAAGTTGGGCAGCCAAGTGGGATTAGTGAACTGATCATTACCACCAGGTATCATCAAGTTTATGTGAAAAAATGTTTGCTGAGATTTCAGCAAACTAGTAGTTTTTTGGAAGCTTGGCAACCCCTTTCAAACGAAAGTTTTTTTCGCCAGTCTCTGCATGGGGTACTTCAAGAGGAAACAAACCATAGAGATAGAACTTAGAACTACTTCATTTGATCAAGTTTCAAGCAGCTAGCACAAACCGTGTTTTATTTAGAGTTTCAAACACATCTATCTATATAGCAGAAAAGAGAGTGAAACCTAAAAATTCAAAGTGTTACTGGAAACGAACGCTTGAACCTAGAAGAGTGAAAGCTGTTCAGCCAAGTGGGATTTATGAACTGATCATTACCACCAGGTATCATCAAGATTATGTGAAAAAATGTTTGCTGAGATTTCAGCAAACTAGTAGTTTTTTGGAAGCTTGGCAACCCCTTTCAAACGAAAGTGTTTTTCGCCAGTCTCTGCATGGGGTACTTCAAGAAGAAACACACCATAGAGATAGAACTTAGAACTACTTCATTTGGTCAAGTTTCAAGGAGCTAGCACAAACCGTGTTTGATTTAGAATTCCAAACACAGCTATCTATGTATGAGAAAACAGAGTGAATCCTAAAAATTCAAACTGTTACTGCAAACGAATGCTTCAACCTAGAAGAATAAAAATTGGGAAGCCAAGTGGGATTAGTGAACTGATCATTACCACCAAGTATCATCAAGATTTGGTGAAAAAAATGTTTGCTGAGATTTCAGCAAACTAGTAGTTTTTTGGAAGCTTGGCAACCCCTTTCAAATGAAAGTGTTTTTCGCGAGTCTCTGCATGGGGTACTTCAAGAGGAAACAAACCATAGAGATAGAACTTAGAACTACTTCATTTGGTCAAGTTTCAAGGAGCTAGCACAAACTGTGTTTGATTTAGAGTTTCAAACACATCAATCTATATAGCAGAAAACAGAGTGAAACCTAAAAATTCAAAGTGTTACTGGAAACGAACGCTTGAACCTAGAAGAGTGAAAGTTGGGCAGCCAAGTGAGATTAGTGAACTGATCATTACCACCAAGTATCATCAAGATATGGTGAAAAAATGTTTGCTGAGATTTCACCAAACTAGTAGTTTTTTGGAAGCTTGGCAACCCCTTTCAAACGAAAGTGTTTTTCGCCAGTCTCTGCATGGGGTACTTCAAGAGGAAACAAACCATAGAGATAGAACTTAGAACTACTTCATTTGGTCAAGTTTCAAGGAGCTAGCACAAACCGTTTTTGATTAAGAATTCCAAACACATCTATCTATGTAGGAGAAAACAGAGTGAAACCTAAAAATTCAAACTGTTACTGGAAACGAATGCTTCAACCTAGAAGAATAAAAATTGGGTAGCCAAGTGGGATTAGTGAACTGATCATTACCAAGTGTATCATCAAGATTTGGTGAAAAAAGGTTTGCTGAGATTTCAGCAAACTAGTAGTTTTTGGAAGCTTGGCAACCCCGTTCAAACGAAAGTGTTTTTCGCCAGTCTCTGCATGGGGTACTTCAAGAGGAAACAAACCATAGAGATAGAACTTAGAACTACTTCATTTGGTCAAGTTTCAAGGAGCTAGCACAAACCGTGTTTGATTTAGAGTTTCCAACACATCTATCTATATAGCAGAAAATAGAGTGAAACCTAAAAATTCAAAGTGTTACTGGAAACGAACGCTTGAACATAGAAAAGTGAAAGTTGGGCAGCCAAGTGGGATTAGTGAACTGATCATTACCACCAAGTATCATCAAGATTTGGTGAAAAAAGGTTTGCTGAGATTTCAGCAAACTAGTAGTTTTTGGAAGCTTGGCAACCCCTTTCAATCGAAAGTGTTTTTCGCCAGTCTCTGCATGGGGTACTTCAAGGGGAAACAAACCATAGTGATAGAACTTAGAACTACTTCATTTGGTCAAGTTTCAAGGAGCTAGCACAAACCGTGTTTGATTTAGAGATTCAAGCACATCTATCTATATAGCAGAAAACAGAGTGAAACCTAAAAATTCAAAGTGTTACTGGAAACGAACGCTTGAACCTAGAAGAGTAAAAATTGGGCAGCCAAGTGGGCTTCGTGAACTGATCATTACCACCAAGTATCATCAAGATTTGGTGAAAAAATGTTTGCTGAGATTTCAGCAAACTAGTAGTTTTTTGGAAGCTTGGCAACCCCTTTCAAACGAAAGTGTTTTCCGCCAGTCTCTGCATGGAGTACTTCAAGAGGAAAAAAACCATAGAGATAGAACTTAGGACTACTTCATTTTGTCAAGTTTCACGGAGCTAGCACAAACCGTGTTTGATTTAGAGTTTCAAACACATCTATCTATATAGCAGAAAACAGAATGAAACCTAAAAATTCAAAGTGATACTGGAAACGAACGCTTGAACCTAGAAGAGTGAAAGTTGGGCAGCCAAGTGGGATTAGTGAACTGATTATTACCACCAAGTATCATCAAGATTATGTGAAAAAATGTTTGCTGAGATTTCAGCAAACTAGTAGTTTTTTGGAAGCTTGGCAACCCCTTTCAAATGAAAGTGTTTTTCGCCAGTCTCTGCATGGGGTACTTCAAGAAGAAACAAACCATAGAGATAGAACTTAGAACTACTTCATTTGGTCAAGTTTCAAGGAGCTAGCACAAACCGTGTATGATTTAGAATTCCAAACACATCTATCTATATAGCAGAAAACAGAGGGAAACCTAAAAATTCAAAGTGTTACTGGAAACGAACGCTTGAACCTAGAAGAGTGAAAGTTGGGCGGCCAAGTGAGATTAGTGAACTGATCATTACCACCAAGTATCATCAAGATTTAGTGAAAAAATGTTTGCTGAGATTTCAGCAAACTAGTAGTTTTTTGGAAGCTTGGCAACCCCTTTCAATCGAAAGTGTTTTTCGCCAGTCTCTGCATGGGGTACTTCAAGGGGAAACAAACAATAGTGATAGAACTTAGAACTACTTCATTTGGTCAAGTTTCAAGGAGCTAGCACAAACCGTGTTTGATTTAGAGTTTCAAACACATCTATCTATATAGCAGAAAACAGAGTGAAACCTAAAAATTCAAAGTGTTACTGGAAACGAACGCTTGAACCTAGAAGAGTGAAAGTTGGGCGGCCAAGTGAGATTAGTGAACTGATCATTACCACCAAGTATCATCAAGATTTAGTGAAAAAATGTTGCTGAGATTTCAGCAAACTAGTAGTTTTTTGGAAGCTTGGCAACCCCTTTCAATCGAAAGTGTTTTTCGCCAGTCTCTGCATGGGTTACTTCAAGGGGAAACAAACCATAGTGATAGAACTTAGAACTACTTCATTTGGTCAAGTTTCAAGGAGCTAGCACAAACCGTGTTTGATTTAGAGTTTCAAACACATCTATCTATATAGCAGAAAACAGAGTGAAACCTAAAAATTCAAAGTGTTACTGGAAACGAACGCTAGAACCTAGAAGAGTGAAAGTTGGGCAGGCAAGTGGGATTAGTGAACTGATCATTACCACCAAGTATCATCAAGATTTGGTGAAAAAATGTTTGCTGAGATTTCAGCAAAGTAGTAGTTTTTTGGAAGCTTGGCAACCCCTTTCAAACGAAAGTGATTTTCGCCAGTCTCTGCATGGGGTACTTCAAGAGGAAACAAACCATAGAGATAGAACTTAGAACTACTTCATTTGGTCAAGTTTCAAGGAGGTAGCACAAACCGTGTTTGATTTAGAGTTTCAAACACATCTATCTATATAGCAGAAAACAGAGTGAAACCTAAAAATTCAAAGTGTTACTGGAAACGAACGCTTGAACCTAGAAGAGTGAAAGTTGGGCAGGCAAGTGGGATTAGTGAACTGATCATTACCACCAAGTATCATCAAGATTTGGTGAAAAAATGTTTGCTGAGATTTCAGCAAACTAGTAGTTTTTTGGAAGCTTGGCAACCCCTTTCAAACGAAAGTGTTTTTCGCCAGTCTCTGCATGGGGTACTTCAAGAGGAAACAAACCATAGAGATAGAACTTTGAACTACTTCATTTGGTCAAGTTTCAAGGAGCTAGCACAAACCGTGTTTGATTTAGAATTCCAAACACAGCTATCTATGTAGGAGAAAACAGAGTGAAACCTAAAAATTCAAACTGTTACTGGAAACGAATGCTTCAACCTAGAAGACTAAAAATTGGGCAGCCAAGTGGGATTAGTGAACTGATCATTACCACCAAGTATCATCAAGATTTGGTGAAAAAATGTTTGCTGAGATTTCAGCAAACTAGTAGTTTTTTGGAAGTTGGCAACCCCTTTCAAGCGAAAGTGTTTTTCGCCATTCTCTGCATGGGGTGCTTCAAGAGGAAACAAACCATAGAGATAGAACTTAGAACTACTTCATTTGGTCAAGTTTCAAGGAGCTAGCACAAACCGTGTTTGATTTAGAGTTTCAAACACATCTATCTATATAGCAGAAAACAGAGTGAAACCTAAAAATTCAAAGTGTTACTGGAAACGAACGCTTGAACCTAGAAAAGTAAAAATTGGGCAGCCAAGTGGGCTTAGTGAACTGATCATTACCAACAAGTATCATCAAGATTTGTTGAAAAAATGTTTGCTGAGATTTCAGCAAACTAGTAGTTTTTTGGTAGCTTGGCAACCACTTTCAAATGAAAGTGTTTTTCGCCAGTCTCTGCATGGGGTACTTCAAGAGGAAACAAACCATAGAGATAGAACTTAGAACTACTTCATTTGATCAAGTTTCAAGGAGCTAGCACAAACCGTGTTTGATTTAGAGTTTCAAACACATCTATATATATAGCAGAAAACAGAGTGAAACCTAAAAATTCAAAGTGTTACTGGAAACGAACGCTTGAACCTAGAAGAGTGAAAGTTGGGCAGCCAAGTGGGATTAGTGAACTGATCATTACCACCAAGTATCATCAAGATTATGTGAAAAAATGTTTGCTGAGATTTCAGCAAACTAGTAGTTTTATAAGCTTGGCAACCCCTTTCAAACGAAAGTGTTTTTCGCCAGTCTCTGCATGGGGTACTTCAAGAGGAAACAAACCATAGAGATAGAACTTAGAACTACTTCATTTTGAAAAGTTTCAAGGAGCTATCACAGACCATGTTTGATTTAGAATTGCAAACACAGCTATCTATGTAGGAGAAAACAGAGTGAAACCTACAAATTCAAACTGTTACTGGAAACGAATGCTTCAACCTAGAAGAATAAAAATTGGGCAGCCAAGTGGGATTAGTGAACTGATCATTACCACCGAGTATCATCAAGATTTGGTGAAAAAATGTTTACTGAGATTTCAGCAAACTAGTAGTTTTTTGGAAGCTTGGCAACCCCTTTCAAATGAAAGTGTTTTTCGCCATTCTCTGCATGGGGTACTTCAAGAGGAAACAAACCATAGATATAGAACTTACAACTACTTCATTGGGTCAAGTTTCACGGAGCTAGCACAAACCGTGTTTGATTTAGAGTTTCAAACACATCTATCTATATAGCACAAAACAGAGTGATACCTAAAAATTCAAAGTGTTACTGGAAACGAACGCTTGAACCTAGAAGAGTGAAAGTTGGGCAGCCAAGTGGGCTTAGTGAACTGATCATTACCACCAAGTATCATCAAGATTTGGTGAAAAAATGTTTGCTGAGATTTCAGCAAACTAGTAGTTTTTTGGAAGCTTGGCAACCCCTTTCAAACGAAAGTGTTTTTCGCCAGTCTCTGCATGGGGTACTTCAAGAGGAAACAAACCATAGAGATAGAACTTAGAACTACTTCATTTGGTCAAGTTTCAAGGAGCTAGCACAAACCGTGTTTGATTTAGAGTTTCAAACACATCTATCTATATAGCAGAAAACAGAGTGAAACCTAAAAATTCAAAGTGTTACTGGAAACGAACGCTTGAACCTAGAAGAGTGAAAGTTGGGCAGCCAAGTGAGATTAGTGAACTGATCATTACCACCAAGTATCGTCAAGTTTTGGTGAAAAAAGTTTTGCTGAGATTTCAGCAAACTAGTAGTTTTTTGGAAGCTTGGCAACCCCTTTCAAACGAAAGTGTTTTTCGCCAGTCTCTGCATGGGGTACTTCAAGAGGAAACAAACCATAGAGATAGAACTTAGAACTACTTCATTTGGTCAAGTTTCAAGGAGCTAGCACAAACCGTGTTTGATTTAGAGTTTCAAACACATCTATCTATATAGCAGAAAACAGAGTGAAACCTAAAAATTCAAAGTGTTACTGGAAATGAACGCTTGAACCTAGAATAGTGAAAGTTGGGCAGCCAAGTGGGATTAGTGAACTGATCATTACCACCAAGTATCATCAAGATTTGGTGAAAAAATGTTTGCTGAGATTTCAGCAAACTAGTAGTTTTTTGGAAGCTTGGCAACCCCTTTCAAACGAAAGTGTTTTTCGCCAGTCTCTGCATGGGGTACTTCAAGAGGAAACAAACCATAGAGATAGAACTTAGAACTACTTCATTTTGTCAAGTTTCACGGAGCTAGCACAAACCGTGTTTGATTTAGAGTTTGAAACACATCTATCTATATAGCAGAAAACAGAGTGAAACCTAAAAATTCAAAGTGTTACTGGAAACGAACGCTTGAACCTAGAAGAGTGAAAGTTGGGCAGCCAAGTGGGATTAGTGAACTGATCATTACCACCAAGTATCATCAAGATTTGTTGAAAAAATGTTTGCTGAGATTTCAGCAAACTAGTAGTTTTTTGGAAGCTTGGCAACCCCTTTCAAACGAAAGTGTTTTTCGCCAGTCTCTGCATGGGGTACTTCAAGTGGAAACAAACCATAGAGATAGAACTTAGAACTACTTCATTTGGTAAAGTTTCAAGGAGCTAGCACAAACCGTGTTTGATTTAGAGTTTCAAACACATCTATATATATAGCAGAAAACAGAGTGAAACCTAAAAATTCAAAGTGTTACTGGAAACGAACGCTTGAACCTAGAAGAGTGAAAGTTGGGCGGCCAAGTGAGATTAGTGAACTGATCATTACCACCAAGTATCATCAAGATTTAGTGAAAAAATGTTTGCTGAGATTTCAGCAAACTAGTAGTTTTTTGGAAGCTTGGCAACCCCTTTCAATCGAAAGTGTTTTTCGCCAGTCTCTGCATGGGGTACTTCAAGGGGAAACAAACCATAGTGATAGAACTTAGAACTACTTCATTTGGTCAAGTTTCAAGGAGCTAGCACAAACCGTGTTTGATTTAGAGTTTCAAACACATCTATCTATATAGAGAAAACAGAGTGAAACCTAAAAATTCAAAGTGTTACTGGAAACGAACGCTTGAACCTAGAAGAGTGAAAGTTGGGCAGGCAAGTGGGATTAGTGAACTGATCATTACCACCAAGTATCATCAAGATTTGGTGAAAAAATGTTTGCTGAGATTTCAGCAAACTAGTAGTTTTTTGGAAGCTGGGCAACCCCTTTCAAACGAAAGTGTTTTTCGCCAGACTCTGCATGGGGTACTTCAAGAGGAAACAAACCATAGAGATAGAACTTAGAACTACTTCATTTGGTCAAGTTTCAAGGAGCTAGCACAAACCGTGTTTGATTTAGAGTTTCAAACACATCTATCTATATAGCAGAAAACAGAGTGAAACCTAAAAATTCAAAGTGTTACTGGAAACGAACGGTTGAACCTAGAAGAGTGAAAGTTGGGCAGGCAAGTGGGATTAGTGAACTGATCATTACCACCAAGTATCATCAAGATTTGGTGAAAAAATGTTTGCTGAGATTTCAGCAAACTAGTAGTTTTTTGGAAGCTTGGCAACCCCTTTCAAACGAAAGTGTTTTTCGCCAGTCTCTGCATGGGGTACTTCAAGAGGAAACAAACCATAGAGATAGAACTTAGAACTACTTCATTTGGTCAAGTTTCAAGGAGCTAGCACAAACCTTGTTTGATTTAGAATTCCAAACACAGCTATCTATGAGAAAACAGAGTGAAACCTAAAAATTCAAACTGTTACTGGAAACGAATGCTTCAACCTAGAAGACTAAAAATTGGGCAGCCAAGTGGGATTAGTGAACTGATCATTACCACCAAGTATCATCAAGATTTGGTGAAAAAAGGTTTGCTGAGATTTCAGCAAACTAGTAGTTTTTTGGAAGTTGGCAACCCTTTCAAACGCAAGTATTTTTCGCCATTCTCCTGATGGGGTACTTCAAGAGGAAACAAACCATAGAGATAGAACTTAGAACTACTTCATTTGGTCAAGTTTCAAGGAGCTAGCACAAACCGTGTTTGATTTAGAGTTTCAAACACATCTATCTATATAGCAGAAAACAGAGTGAAACCTAAAAATTCAAAGTGTTACTGGAAACGAACGCTTGAACCTAGAAAAGTAAAAATTGGGCAGCAAGTGGGATTAGTGAACTGATCATTACCACCAAGTATCATCAAGATTTGGTGAAAAAATGTTTGCTGAGATTTCAGCAAACTAGTAGTTTTTTGGAAGCTTGGCAACCCCTTTCAAACGAAAGTGTTTTTCGCCAGTCTCTGCATGGGGTACTTCAAGAGGAAACAAACCATAGAGATAGAACTTAGAACTACTTCATTTTGTCAAGTTTCACGGAGCTAGCACAAACCGTGTTTGATTTAGAGTTTGAAACACATCTATCTATATAGCAGAAAACAGAGTGAAACCTAAAAATTCAAAGTGTTACTGGAAACGAACGCTTGAACCTAGAAGAGTGAAAGTTGGGCAGCCAAGTGGGATTAGTGAACTGATCATTACCACCAAGTATCATCAAGATTTGGTGAAAAAATGTTTGCTGAGATTTCAGCAAACTAGTAGTTTTTTGGAAGCTTGGCAACCCCTTTCAAACGAAAGTGTTTTTCGCCAGTCTCTGCATGGGGTACTTCAAGAGGAAACAAACCATAGAGATAGAACTTAGAACTACTTCATTTGGTCAAGTTTCAAGGAGCTAGCACAAACCGTGTTTGATTTAGAGTTTCAAACACATCTATCTATATAGCAGAAAACAGAGTGAAACCTAAAAATTCAAAGTGTTACTGGAAACGAACGCTTGAACCTAGAAGAGTGAAAGTTGGGCGGCCAAGTGAGATTAGTGAACTGATCATTACCACCAAGTATCATCAAGATTTAGTGAAAAAATGTTTGCTGAGATTTCAGCAAACTAGTAGTTTTTTGGAAGCTTGGCAACCCCTTTCAATCGAAAGTGTTTTTCGCCAGTCTCTGCATGGGGTACTTCAAGGGGAAACAAACCATAGTGATAGAACTTAGAACTACTTCATTTGGTCAAGTTTCAAGGAGCTAGCACAAACCGTGTTTGATTTAGAGTTTCAAACACATCTATCTATATAGCAGAAAACAGAGTGAAACCTAAAAATTCAAAGTGTTACTGGAAACGAACGCTTGAACCTAGAAGAGTGAAAGTTGGGCAGGCAAGTGGGATTAGTGAACTGATCATTACCACCAAGTATCATCAAGATTTGGTGAAAAAATATTTGCTGAGATTTCAGCAAACTAGTAGTTTTTTGGAAGCTTGGCAACCCCTTTCAAACGAAAGTGTTTTTCGCCAGTCTCTGCATGGGGTACTTCAAGAGGAAACAAACCATAGAGATAGAACTTAGAACTACTTCATTTGGTCAAGTTTCAAGGAGCTAGCACAAACCGTGTTTGATTTAGAATTCCAAACACATCTATCTATGTAGGAGAAAACAGAGTGAAACCTAAAAATTCAAACTGTTACTGGAAACGAATGCTTCAACCTGGAAGAATAAAAATTGGGTAGCCAAGTGGGATTAGTGAACTGATCATTACCACCAAGTATCAACAAGATTTGGTGAAAAAATGTTTGCTGAGATTTCAGCAAACTAGTAGTTTTTTGGAAGCTTGGCAACCCCTTTCAAACGAAAGAGTTTTTCGCCAGTCTCTGCATGGGGTACTTCAAGAGGAAACAAACCATAGAGATAGAACTTAGAACTCCTACATTTGGTCAAGATTCAAGGAGCTAGCACAAACCGTGTTTGATTTAGAGTTTCAAACACATCTATCTATATAGCAGAAAACAGAGTGAAACCTAAATTTCAAAGTGTTACTGGAAACGAACGCTTGAACCTAGAAGAGTAAAAGTTAGGCAGCCAAGTGGGATTCGTGAACTGATCATTACCACCAAGTATCATCAAGATTTGGTGAAAAAATGTTTGCTGAGATTTCATCAAAATAGTAGTTTTTTGGAAGCTTGGCAACCCCTTTCAAACGAAAGTTTTTTTCGCCAGTCTCTGCATGTGGTACTTCAAGAGGAAACAAACCATAGAGATAGAACTTAGAACTACTTCATTTGGTCAAGTTTCAAGGAGCTAGCACAAACCGTGTTTGATTTAGAATTCCAAACACATCTATCTATGTAGGAGAAAACAGAGTGAAACCTAAAAATTCAAACTGTTACTGGAAACGAATGCTTCAACCTGGAAGAATAAAAATTGGGTAGCCAAGTGGGATTAGTGAACTGATCATTACCACCAAGTATCAACAAGATTTGGTGAAAAAATGTTTGCTGAGATTTCAGCAAACTAGTAGTTTTTTGGAAGCTTGGCAACCCCTTTCAAACGAAAGAGTTTTTCGCCAGTCTCTGCATGGGGTACTTCAAGAGGAAACAAACCATAGAGATAGAACTTAGAACTCCTACATTTGGTCAAGTTTCAAGGAGCTAGCACAAACCGTGTTTGATTTAGAGTTTCAAACACATCTATCTATATAGCAGAAAACAGAGTGAAACCTAAATTTCAAAGTGTTACTGGAAACGAACGCTTGAACCTAGAAGAGTAAAAGTTAGGCAGCCAAGTGGGATTCGTGAACTGATCATTACCACCAAGTATCAACAAGATTTGGTGAAAAAATGTTTGCTGAGATTTCATCAAAATAGTAGTTTTTTGGAAGCTTGGCAACCCCTTTCAAACGAAAGTGTTTTTCGCCAGTCTCTGCATGTGGTACTTCAAGAGGAAACAAACCATAGAGATAGAACTTAGAACTACTTCATTTGGTCAAGTTTCAAGGAGCTAGCACAAACCGTGTTTGATTTAGAGTTTCAAACACATCTATCTATATAGCAGAAAACAGAGTGAAACCTAAAAATTCAAAGTGTTACTGGAAACGAACGCTTGAACCTAGAAGAGTGAAAGTTGGGCAGCCAAGTGAGATTAGTGAACTGATCATTACCACCAAGTATCGTCAAGTTTTGGTGAAAAAATTTTGCTGAGATTTCAGCAAACTAGTAGTTTTTTGGAAGGTTGGCAACCCCTTTCAAACGAAAGTGTTTTTCGCCAGTCTCTGCATGGGGTACTTCAAGAGGAAACAAACCATAGAGATACAACTTAGAACTACTTCATTTGGTCAAGTTTCAAGGAGCTAGCACAAACCGTGTTTGATTTAGAATTCCAAACATATCTATCTATGTAGGAGAAAACAGAGTGAAACCTAAAAATTCAAACTGTTACTGGAAACGAATGCTTCAACCTAGAAGAATAAAAATTGGGTAGCCAAGTGGGATTAGTGATCTGATCATTACCACCGAGTATCATCAATGTTTGGTGAAAAAATATTTGCTGAGATTTCAGCAAACTAGTAGTTTTTTGGAAGCTTGGGAACCCCTTTCAAACGAAAGTGTTTTTCGCCAGTCTCTGCATGGGGTACTTCAAGAGGAAACAAACCATAGAGATAGAACTTAGAACTACTTCATTTGGTCAAGTTTCAAGGAGCTAGCACAAACCGTGTTTGATTTAGAGTTTCAAACACATCTATCTATATAGCAGAAAACAGAGTGAAACCTAAAAATTCAAAGTGTTACTGGAAATGAACGCTTGAACCTAGAATACTGAAAGTTGGGAAGCCAAGTGGGATTAGTGAACTGATCATTACCACCAAGTATCATCAAGATTTGGTGAAAAAATGTTTGCTGAGATTTCAGCAAACTAGTAGTTTTTTGGAAGCTTGGCAACCCCTTTCAAACGAAAGTGTTTTTCGCCAGTCTCTGCATGGGGTACTTCAAGAGGAAACAAACCATAGAGATAGAACTTAGAACTACTTCATTTGGTCAAGTTTCACGGAGCTAGCACAAACCGTGTTTGATTTAGAGTTTGAAACACATCTATCTATATAGCAGAAAACAGAGTGAAACCTAAAAATTCAAAGTGTTACTGGAAACGAACGCTTGAACCTAGAAGAGTGAAAGTTGGACAGCCAAGTGGGATTAGTGATCTGATCATTACCACCAAGTATCATCAAGATTTGGTGAAAAAATGTTTGCTGAGATTTCAGCAAACTAGTAGTTTTTTGGAAGCTTGGCAACCCCTTTCAATCGAAAGTGTTTTTCGCCAGTCTCTGCATGGGGTACTTCAAGAGGAAACAAACCATAGAGATAGAACTTAGAACTACTTCATTTGGTCAAGTTTCAAGGAGCTAGCACAAACCGTGTTTGATTTAGAGTTTCAAACACATCTATCTATATAGCAGAAAACAGAGTGAAACCTAAAAATTCAAAGTGTTACTGGAAACGAACGCTTGAACCTAGAAGAGTGAAAGTTGGGCGGCCAAGTGAGATTAGTGAACTGATCATTACCACCAAGTATCATCAAGATTTAGTGAAAAAATGTTTGCTGAGATTTCAGCAAACTAGTAGTTTTTTGGAAGCTTGGCAACCCCTTTCAATCGAAAGTGTTTTTCGCCAGTCTCTGCATGGGGTACTTCAAGGGGAAACAAACCATAGTGATAGAACTTAGAACTACTTCATTTGGTCAAGTTTCAAGGAGCTAGCACAAACCGTGTTTGATTTAGAGTTTCAAACACATCTATCTATATAGCAGAAAACAGAGTGAAACCTAAAAATTCAAAGTGTTACTGGAAACGAACGCTTGAACCTAGAAGAGTGAAAGTTGGGCAGCCAAGTGGGATTAGTGAACTGATCATTACCACCAAGTATCATCAAGATTTGGTGAAAAAATATTTCTGAGATTTCAGCAAACTAGTAGTTTTTTGGAAGCTTGGCAACCCCTTTCAAACGAAAGTGTTTTTCGCCAGTCTGTGCATGGGGTACTTCAAGGGGAAACAAACCATAGAGATAGAACTTAGAACTACTTCATTTGGTCAAGTTTCAAGGAGCTAGCACAAACCGTGTTTGATTTAGAATTCCAAACACATCTATCTATGTAGGAGAAAACAGAGTGAAACCTAAAAATTCAAACTGTTACTGGAAACGAGTGCTTCAACCTGGAAGAATAAAAATTGGGTAGCCAAGTGGGATTAGTGAACTGATCATTACCACCAAGTATCATCAAGATTTGGTGAAAAAATGTTTGCTGAGATTTCAGCAAACTAGTAGTTTTTTGGAAGCTTGGCAACCCCTTTCAAACGAAAGTGTTTTTCGCCAGTCTCTGCATGGGGTACTTCAAGAGGAAACAAACCATAGAGATAGAACTTAGAACTCCTACATTTGGTCAAGTTTCAAGGAGCTAGCACAAACCGTGTTTGATTTAGAGTTTCAAACACATCTATCTATATAGCAGAAAACAGAGTGAAACCTAAAAATTCAAAGTGTTACTGGAAACGAACGCTTGAACCTAGAAGAGTGAAAGTTGGGCAGCCAAGTGGGATTAGTGAACTGATCATTACCACCAAGTATCATCAAGATTTGGTGAAAAAATGTTTTCTGAGAATTCAGCAAACTAGTAGTTTTTTGGAAGCTTGGCAACCCCTTTGAAACGAAAGTGTTTTTCGCCAGTCTCTGCATGGGGTACTTCAAGAGGAAACAAACCATAGAGTTAGAACTTAGAACTACTTCATTTTGTCAAGTTTCACGGAGCTAGCACAAACCGTGTTTGATTTAGAGTTTCAAACACATCTATCTATATAGCAGAAAACAGAGTGAAACCTAAATTTCAAAGTGTTACTGGAAACGAACGCTTGAACCTAGAAGAGTAAAAGTTAGGCAGCCAAGTGGGATTCGTGAACTGATCATTACCACCAAGTATCATCAAGATTTGGTGAAAAAATGTTTGCTGAGATTTCATCAAAATAGTAGTTTTTTGGAAGCTTGGCAACCCCTTTCAAACGAAAGTGTTTTTCGCCAGTCTCTGCATGTGGTACTTCAAGAGGAAACAAACCATAGAGATAGAACTTAGAACTACTTCATTTGGTCAAGTTTCAAGGAGCTAGCACAAACCGTGTTTGATTTAGAGTTTCAAACACATCTATCTATATAGCAGAAAACAGAGTGAAACCTAAAAATTCAAAGTGTTACTGGAAACGAACGCTTGAACCTAGAAAAGTAAAAATTGGGCAGCCAAGTAGGCTTAGTGAACTGATCATTACCAACAAGTATCATCAAGATTTGTTGAAAAAATGTTTGCTGAGATTTCAGCAAACTAGTTTTTTGGTAGCTTGGCAACCCCTTTCAAACGAAAGTGTTTTTCGCCAGTCTCTGCATGGGGTACTTCAAGAGGAAACAAACCATAGAGATAGAACTTAGAACTACTTCATTTGATCAAGTTTCAAGGAGCTAGCACAAACCGTGTTTGATTTAGAGTTTCAAACACATCTATATATATAGCAGAAAACAGAGTGAAACCTAAAAATTCAAAGTGTTACTGGAAACGAACGCTTGAACCTAGAAGAGTGAAAGTTGGGCAGCCAAGTGGGATTAGTGAACTGATCATTACCACCAAGTATCATCAAGATTATGTGAAAAAATGTTTGCTGAGATTTCAGCAAACTAGTAGTTTTTTGGAAGCTTGGCAACCCCTTTCAAACGAAAGTGTTTTTCGCCAGTCTCTGCATGGGGTACTTCAAGAGGAAAAAACCATAGAGATAGAACTTAGAACTACTTCATTTTGTCAAGTTTCACGGAGCTAGCACAAACCGTGTTTGATTTAGAGTTTGAAACACATCTATCTCTATAGCAGAAAACAGAGTGAAACCTAAAAATTCAAAGTGTTACTGGAAACGAACGCTTGAACCTAGAAGAGTGAAAGTTGGGCAGCCAAGTGGGATTAGTGAACTGATCATTACCACCAAGTATCATCAAGATTTGGTGAAAAAATGTTTGCTGAGATTTCAGCAAACTAGTAGTTTTTTGGAAGCTTGGCAACCCCTTTCAAACGAAAGTGTTTTTCGCCAGTCTCTGCATGGGGTACTTCAAGAGGAAACAAACCATAGAGATAGAACTTAGAACTACTTCATTTGGTCAAGTTTCAAGGAGCTAGCACAAACCGTGTTTGATTTAGAGTTTCAAACACATCTATCTATATAGCAGAAAACAGAGTGAAACCTAAAAATTCAAAGTGTTACTGGAAACGAACGCTTGAACCTAGAAGAGTGAAAGTTGGGCAGGCAAGTGGGATTAGTGAACTGATCATTACCACCAAGTATCATCAAGATTTGGTGAAAAAATATTTGCTGAGATTTCAGCAAACTAGTAGTTTTTTGGAAGCTTGGCAACCCCTTTCAAACGAAAGTGTTTTTCGCCAGTCTCTGCATGGGGTACTTCAAGAGGAAACAAACCATAGAGATAGAACTTAGAACTACTTCATTTGGTCAAGTTTCAAGGAGCTAGCACAAACCGTGTTTGATTTAGAATTCCAAACACATCTATCTATGTAGGAGAAAACAGAGTGAAACCTAAAAATTCAAACTGTTACTGGAAACGAATGCTTCAACCTGGAAGAATAAAAATTGGGTAGCCAAGTGGGATTAGTGAACTGATCATTACCACCAAGTATCAACAAGATTTGGTGAAAAAATGTTTGCTGAGATTTCAGCAAACTAGTAGTTTTTTGGAAGCTTGGCAACCCCTTTCAAACGAAAGAGTTTTTCGCCAGTCTCTGCATGGGGTACTTCAAGAGGAAACAAACCATAGAGATAGAACTTAGAACTCCTACATTTGGTCAAGATTCAAGGAGCTAGCACAAACCGTGTTTGATTTAGATTTTCAAACACATCTATCTATATAGCAGAAAACAGAGTGAAACCTAAATTTCAAAGTGTTACTGGAAACGAACGCTTGAACCTAGAAGAGTAAAAGTTAGGCAGCCAAGTGGGATTCGTGAACTGATCATTACCACCAAGTATCATCAAGATTTGGTGAAAAAATGTTTGCTGAGATTTCATCAAAATAGTAGTTTTTTGGAAGCTTGGCAACCCCTTTCAAACGAAAGTTTTTTTCGCCAGTCTCTGCATGTGGTACTTCAAGAGGAAACAAACCATAGAGATAGAACTTAGAACTACTTCATTTGGTCAAGTTTCAAGGAGCTAGCACAAACCGTGTTTGATTTAGAATTCCAAACACATCTATCTATGTAGGAGAAAACAGAGTGAAACCTAAAAATTCAAACTGTTACTGGAAACGAATGCTTCAACCTGGAAGAATAAAAATTGGGTAGCCAAGTGGGATTAGTGAACTGATCATTACCACCAAGTATCAACAAGATTTGGTGAAAAAATGTTTGCTGAGATTTCAGCAAACTAGTAGTTTTTTGGAAGCTTGGCAACCCCTTTCAAACGAAAGAGTTTTTCGCCAGTCTCTGCATGGGGTACTTCAAGAGGAAACAAACCATAGAGATAGAACTTAGAACTCCTACATTTGGTCAAGTTTCAAGGAGCTAGCACAAACCGTGTTTGATTTAGAGTTTCAAACACATCTATCTATATAGCAGAAAACAGAGTGAAACCTAAATTTCAAAGTGTTACTGGAAACGAACGCTTGAACCTAGAAGAGTAAAAGTTAGGCAGCCAAGTGGGATTCGTGAACTGATCATTACCACCAAGTATCAACAAGATTTGGTGAAAAAATGTTTGCTGAGATTTCATCAAAATAGTAGTTTTTTGGAAGCTTGGCAACCCCTTTCAAACGAAAGTGTTTTTCGCCAGTCTCTGCATGTGGTACTTCAAGAGGAAACAAACCATAGAGATAGAACTTAGAACTACTTCATTTGGTCAAGTTTCAAGGAGCTAGCACAAACCGTGTTTGATTTAGAGTTTCAAACACATCTATCTATATAGCAGAAAACAGAGTGAAACCTAAAAATTCAAAGTGTTACTGGAAACGAACGCTTGAACCTAGAAGAGTGAAAGTTGGGCAGCCAAGTGAGATTAGTGAACTGATCATTACCACCAAGTATCGTCAAGTTTTGGTGAAAAAATTTTGCTGAGATTTCAGCAAACTAGTAGTTTTTTGGAAGGTTGGCAACCCCTTTCAAACGAAAGTGTTTTTCGCCAGTCTCTGCATGGGGTACTTCAAGAGGAAACAAACCATAGAGATACAACTTAGAACTACTTCATTTGGTCAAGTTTCAAGGAGCTAGCACAAACCGTGTTTGATTTAGAATTCCAAACATATCTATCTATGTAGGAGAAAACAGAGTGAAACCTAAAAATTCAAACTGTTACTGGAAACGAATGCTTCAACCTAGAAGAATAAAAATTGGGTAGCCAAGTGGGATTAGTGATCTGATCATTACCACCGAGTATCATCAATGTTTGGTGAAAAAATATTTGCTGAGATTTCAGCAAACTAGTAGTTTTTTGGAAGCTTGGGAACCCCTTTCAAACGAAAGTGTTTTTCGCCAGTCTCTGCATGGGGTACTTCAAGAGGAAACAAACCATAGAGATAGAACTTAGAACTACTTCATTTGGTCAAGTTTCAAGGAGCTAGCACAAACCGTGTTTGATTTAGAGTTTCAAACACATCTATCTATATAGCAGAAAACAGAGTGAAACCTAAAAATTCAAAGTGTTACTGGAAATGAACGCTTGAACCTAGAATAGTGAAAGTTGGGAAGCCAAGTGGGATTAGTGAACTGATCATTACCACCAAGTATCATCAAGATTTGGTGAAAAAATGTTTGCTGAGATTTCAGCAAACTAGTAGTTTTTTGGAAGCTTGGCAACCCCTTTCAAACGAAAGTGTTTTTCGCCAGTCTCTGCATGGGGTACTTCAAGAGGAAACAAACCATAGAGATAGAACTTAGAACTACTTCATTTGGTCAAGTTTCACGGAGCTAGCACAAACCGTGTTTGATTTAGAGTTTGAAACACATCTATCTATATAGCAGAAAACAGAGTGAAACCTAAAAATTCAAAGTGTTACTGGAAACGAACGCTTGAACCTAGAAGAGTGAAAGTTGGACAGCCAAGTGGGATTAGTGATCTGATCATTACCACCAAGTATCATCAAGATTTGGTGAAAAAATGTTTGCTGAGATTTCAGCAAACTAGTAGTTTTTTGGAAGCTTGGCAACCCCTTTCAATCGAAAGTGTTTTTCGCCAGTCTCTGCATGGGGTACTTCAAGAGGAAACAAACCATAGAGATAGAACTTAGAACTACTTCATTTGGTCAAGTTTCAAGGAGCTAGCACAAACCGTGTTTGATTTAGAGTTTCAAACACATCTATCTATATAGCAGAAAACAGAGTGAAACCTAAAAATTCAAAGTGTTACTGGAAACGAACGCTTGAACCTAGAAGAGTGAAAGTTGGGCGGCCAAGTGAGATTAGTGAACTGATCATTACCACCAAGTATCATCAAGATTTAGTGAAAAAATGTTTGCTGAGATTTCAGCAAACTAGTAGTTTTTTGGAAGCTTGGCAACCCCTTTCAATCGAAAGTGTTTTTCGCCAGTCTCTGCATGGGGTACTTCAAGGGGAAACAAACCATAGTGATAGAACTTAGAACTACTTCATTTGGTCAAGTTTCAAGGAGCTAGCACAAACCGTGTTTGATTTAGAGTTTCAAACACATCTATCTATATAGCAGAAAACAGAGTGAAACCTAAAAATTCAAAGTGTTACTGGAAACGAACGCTTGAACCTAGAAGAGTGAAAGTTGGGCAGCCAAGTGGGATTAGTGAACTGATCATTACCACCAAGTATCATCAAGATTTGGTGAAAAAATATTTCTGAGATTTCAGCAAACTAGTAGTTTTTTGGAAGCTTGGCAACCCCTTTCAAACGAAAGTGTTTTTCGCCAGTCTCTGCATGGGGTACTTCAAGGGGAAACAAACCATAGAGATAGAACTTAGAACTACTTCATTTGGTCAAGTTTCAAGGAGCTAGCACAAACCGTGTTTGATTTAGAATTCCAAACACATCTATCTATGTAGGAGAAAACAGAGTGAAACCTAAAAATTCAAACTGTTACTGGAAACGAGTGCTTCAACCTGGAAGAATAAAAATTGGGTAGCCAAGTGGGATTAGTGAACTGATCATTACCACCAAGTATCATCAAGATTTGGTGAAAAAATGTTTGCTGAGATTTCAGCAAACTAGTAGTTTTTTGGAAGCTTGGCAACCCCTTTCAAACGAAAGTGTTTTTCGCCAGTCTCTGCATGGGGTACTTCAAGAGGAAACAAACCATAGAGATAGAACTTAGAACTCCTACATTTGGTCAAGTTTCAAGGAGCTAGCACAAACCGTGTTTGATTTAGAGTTTCAAACACATCTATCTATATAGCAGAAAACAGAGTGAAACCTAAAAATTCAAAGTGTTACTGGAAACGAACGCTTGAACCTAGAAGAGTGAAAGTTGGGCAGCCAAGTGGGATTAGTGAACTGATCATTACCACCAAGTATCATCAAGATTTGGTGAAAAAATGTTTTCTGAGAATTCAGCAAACTAGTAGTTTTTTGGAAGCTTGGCAACCCCTTTGAAACGAAAGTGTTTTTCGCCAGTCTCTGCATTTGGTACTTCAAGAGGAAACAAACCATAGAGTTAGAACTTAGAACTACTTCATTTTGTCAAGTTTCACGGAGCTAGCACAAACCGTGTTTGATTTAGAGTTTCAAACACATCTATCTATATAGCAGAAAACAGAGTGAAACCTAAATTTCAAAGTGTTACTGGAAACGAACGCTTGAACCTAGAAGAGTAAAAGTTAGGCAGCCAAGTGGGATTCGTGAACTGATCATTACCACCAAGTATCATCAAGATTTGGTGAAAAAATGTTTGCTGAGATTTCATCAAAATAGTAGTTTTTTGGAAGCTTGGCAACCCCTTTCAAACGAAAGTGTTTTTCGCCAGTCTCTGCATGTGGTACTTCAAGAGGAAACAAACCATAGAGATAGAACTTAGAACTACTTCATTTGGTCAAGTTTCAAGGAGCTAGCACAAACCGTGTTTGATTTAGAGTTTCAAACACATCTATCTATATAGCAGAAAACAGAGTGAAACCTAAAAATTCAAAGTGTTACTGGAAACGAACGCTTGAACCTAGAAAAGTAAAAATTGGGCAGCCAAGTAGGCTTAGTGAACTGATCATTACCAACAAGTATCATCAAGATTTGTTGAAAAAATGTTTGCTGAGATTTCAGCAAACTAGTAGTTTTTTGGTAGCTTGGCAACCCCTTTCAAACGAAAGTGTTTTTCGCCAGTCTCTGCATGGGGTACTTCAAGAGGAAACAAACCATAAAGATAGAACTTAGAACTACTTCATTTGATCAAGTTTCAAGGAGCTAGCACAAACCGTGTTTGATTTAGAGTTTCAAACACATCTATATATATAGCAGAAAACAGAGTGAAACCTAAAAATTCAAAGTGTTACTGGAAACGAACGCTTGAACCTAGAAGAGTGAAAGTTGGGCAGCCAAGTGGGATTAGTGAACTGATCATTACCACCAAGTATCATCAAGATTATGTGAAAAAATGTTTGCTGAGATTTCAGCAAACTAGTAGTTTTTTGGAAGCTTGGCAACCCCTTTCAAACGAAAGTGTTTTTCGCCAGTCTCTGCATGGGGTACTTCAAGAGGAAAAAACCATAGAGATAGAACTTAGAACTACTTCATTTTGTCAAGTTTCACGGAGCTAGCACAAACCGTGTTTGATTTAGAGTTTGAAACACATCTATCTATATAGCAGAAAACAGAGTGAAACCTAAAAATTCAAAGTGTTACTGGAAACGAACGCTTGAACCTAGAAGAGTGAAAGTTGGGCAGCCAAGTGGGATTAGTGAACTGATCATTACCACCAAGTATCATCAAGATTTGGTGAAAAAATGTTTGCTGAGATTTCAGCAAACTAGTAGTTTTTTGGAAGCTTGGCAACCCCTTTCAAACGAAAGTGTTTTTCGCCAGTCTCTGCATGGGGTACTTCAAGAGGAAACAAACCATAGAGATAGAACTTAGAACTACTTCATTTGGTCAAGTTTCAAGGAGCTAGCACAAACCGTGTTTGATTTAGAGTTTCAAACACATCTATCTATATAGCAGAAAACAGAGTGAAACCTAAAAATTCAAAGTGTTACTGGAAACGAACGCTTGAACCTAGAAGAGTGAAAGTTGGGCGGCCAAGTGAGATTAGTGAACTGATCATTACCACCAAGTATCATCAAGATTTAGTGAAAAAATGTTTGCTGAGATTTCAGCAAACTAGTAGTTTTTTGGAAGCTTGGCAACCCCTTTCAATCGAAAGAGTTTTTCGCCAGTCTCTGCATGGGGTACTTCAAGGGGAAACAAACCATAGTGATAGAACTTAGAACTACTTCATTTGGTCAAGTTTCAAGGAGCTAGCACAAACCGTGTTTGATTTAGAGTTTCAAACACATCTATCTATATAGCAGAAAACAGAGTGAAACCTAAAAATTCAAAGTGTTACTGGAAACGAACGCTTGAACCTAGAAGAGTGAAAGTTGGGCAGGCAAGTGGGATTAGTGAACTGATCATTACCACCAAGTATCATCAAGATTTGGTGAAAAAATATTTGCTGAGATTTCAGCAAACTAGTAGTTTTTTGGAAGCTTGGCAACCCCTTTCAAACGAAAGTGTTTTTCGCCAGTCTCTGCATGGGGTACTTCAAGAGGAAACAAACCATAGAGATAGAACTTAGAACTACTTCATTTGGTCAAGTTTCAAGGAGCTAGCACAAACCGTGTTTGATTTAGAATTCCAAACACATCTATCTATGTAGGAGAAAACAGAGTGAAACCTAAAAATTCAAACTGTTACTGGAAACGAATGCTTCAACCTGGAAGAATAAAAATTGGGTAGCCAAGTGGGATTAGTGAACTGATCATTACCACCAAGTATCAACAAGATTTGGTGAAAAAATGTTTGCTGAGATTTCAGCAAACTAGTAGTTTTTTGGAAGCTTGGCAACCCCTTTCAAACGAAAGAGTTTTTCGCCAGTCTCTGCATGGGGTACTTCAAGAGGAAACAAACCATAGAGATAGAACTTAGAACTCCTACATTTGGTCAAGTTTCAAGGAGCTAGCACAAACCGTGTTTGATTTAGAGTTTCAAACACATCTATCTATATAGCAGAAAACAGAGTGAAACCTAAATTTCAAAGTGTTACTGGAAACGAACGCTTGAACCTAGAAGAGTAAAAGTTAGGCAGCCAAGTGGGATTCGTGAACTGATCATTACCACCAAGTATCAACAAGATTTGGTGAAAAAATGTTTGCTGAGATTTCATCAAAATAGTAGTTTTTTGGAAGCTTGGCAACCCCTTTCAAACGAAAGTGTTTTTCGCCAGTCTCTGCATGTGGTACTTCAAGAGGAAACAAACCATAGAGATAGAACTTAGAACTACTTCATTTGGTCAAGTTTCAAGGAGCTAGCACAAACCGTGTTTGATTTAGAGTTTCAAACACATCTATCTATATAGCAGAAAACAGAGTGAAACCTAAAAATTCAAAGTGTTACTGGAAACGAACGCTTGAACCTAGAAGAGTGAAAGTTGGGCAGCCAAGTGAGATTAGTGAACTGATCATTACCACCAAGTATCGTCAAGTTTTGGTGAAAAAATTTTGCTGAGATTTCAGCAAACTAGTAGTTTTTTGGAAGGTTGGCAACCCCTTTCAAACGAAAGTGTTTTTCGCCAGTCTCTGCATGGGGTACTTCAAGAGGAAACAAACCATAGAGATAGAACTTAGAACTACTTCATTTGGTCAAGTTTCAAGGAGCTAGCACAAACCGTGTTTGATTTAGAATTCCAAACATATCTATCTATGTAGGAGAAAACAGAGTGAAACCTAAAAATTCAAACTGTTACTGGAAACGAATGCTTCAACCTAGAAGAATAAAAATTGGGTAGCCAAGTGGGATTAGTGATCTGATCATTACCACCGAGTATCATCAATGTTTGGTGAAAAAATATTTGCTGAGATTTCAGCAAACTAGTAGTTTTTTGGAAGCTTGGGAACCCCTTTCAAACGAAAGTGTTTTTCGCCAGTCTCTGCATGGGGTACTTCAAGAGGAAACAAACCATAGAGATAGAACTTAGAACTACTTCATTTGGTCAAGTTTCAAGGAGCTAGCACAAACCGTGTTTGATTTAGAGTTTCAAACACATCTATCTATATAGCAGAAAACAGAGTGAAACCTAAAAATTCAAAGTGTTACTGGAAACGAACGCTTGAACCTAGAAGAGTGAAAGTTGGGCGGCCAAGTGAGATTAGTGAACTGATCATTACCACCAAGTATCATCAAGATTTAGTGAAAAAATGTTTGCTGAGATTTCAGCAAACTAGAAGTTTTTTGGAAGCTTGGCAACCCCTTTCAATCGAAAGTGTTTTTCGCCAGTCTCTGCATGGGGTACTTCAAGGGGAAACAAACCATAGTGATAGAACTTAGAACTACTTCATTTGGTCAAGTTTCAAGGAGCTAGCACAAACCGTGTTTGATTTAGAGTTTCAAACACATCTATCTATATAGCAGAAAACAGAGTGAAACCTAAAAATTCAAAGTGTTACTGGAAACGAACGCTTGAACCTAGAAGAGTGAAAGTTGGGCAGCCAAGTGGGATTAGTGAACTGATCATTACCACCAAGTATCATCAAGATTTGGTGAAAAAATATTTCTGAGATTTCAGCAAACTAGTAGTTTTTTGGAAGCTTGGCAACCCCTTTCAAACGAAAGTGTTTTTCGCCAGTCTCTGCATGGGGTACTTCAAGGGGAAACAAACCATAGAGATAGAACTTAGAACTACTTCATTTGGTCAAGTTTCAAGGAGCTAGCACAAACCGTGTTTGATTTAGAATTCCAAACACATCTATCTATGTAGGAGAAAACAGAGTGAAACCTAAAAATTCAAACTGTTACTGGAAACGAGTGCTTCAACCTGGAAGAATAAAAATTGGGTAGCCAAGTGGGATTAGTGAACTGATCATTACCACCAAGTATCATCAAGATTTGGTGAAAAAATGTTTGCTGAGATTTCAGCAAACTAGTAGTTTTTTGGAAGCTTGGCAACCCCTTTCAAACGAAAGTGTTTTTCGCCAGTCTCTGCATGGGGTACTTCAAGAGGAAACAAACCATAGAGATAGAACTTAGAACTCCTACATTTGGTCAAGTTTCAAGGAGCTAGCACAAACCGTGTTTGATTTAGAGTTTCAAACACATGTATCTATATAGCAGAAAACAGAGTGAAACCTAAAAATTCAAAGTGTTACTGGAAACGAACGCTTGAACCTAGAAGAGTGAAAGTTGGGCAGCCAAGTGGGATTAGTGAACTGATCATTACCACCAAGTATCATCAAGATTTGGTGAAAAAATGTTTTCTGAGAATTCAGCAAACTAGTAGTTTTTTGGAAGCTTGGCAACCCCTTTGAAACGAAAGTGTTTTTCGCCAGTCTCTGCATGGGGTACTTCAAGAGGAAACAAACCATAGAGTTAGAACTTAGAACTACTTCAATTTGTCAAGTTTCACGGAGCTAGCACAAACCGTGTTTGATTTAGAGTTTCAAACACATCTATCTATATAGCAGAAAACAGAGTGAAACCTAAATTTCAAAGTGTTACTGGAAACGAACGCTTGAACCTAGAAGAGTAAAAGTTAGGCAGCCAAGTGGGATTCGTGAACTGATCATTACCACCAAGTATCATCAAGATTTGGTGAAAAAATGTTAGCTGAGATTTCATCAAAATAGTAGTTTTTTGGAAGCTTGGCAACCCCTTTCAAACGAAAGTTTTTTTCGCCAGTCTCTGCATGTGGTACTTCAAGAGGAAACAAACCATAGAGATAGAACTTAGAACTACTTCATTTGGTCAAGTTTCAAGGAGCTAGCACAAACCGTGTTTGATTTAGAGTTTCAAACACATCTATCTATATAGCAGAAAACAGAGTGAAACCTAAAAATTCAAAGTGTTACTGGAAAAGAACGCTTGAACCTAGAAGAGTGAAAGTTGGGCAGCCAAGTGGGATTAGTGAACTGATCATTACCACCAAGTATCATCAAGATTTGGTGAAAAAATGTTTGCTGAGATTTCAGCAAACTAGGAGTTTTTTGGAAGCTTGGCAACCCCTTTCAAACGAAAGTGTTTTTTGCCAGTCTCGGCATGGGGTACTTCAAGAGGAAACAAACCATAGATATAGATCTAAGAACTACTTCATTTGGTCAAGTTTTAAGGAGCTAGCACAAACCGTGTTTGATTTAGAATTCCAAACACAGCTATCTATGTATGAGAAAACAGAGTGAAACCTAAAAATTCAAACTGTTACTGGAAACGAATGCTTCAACCTAGAAGAATAAAAATTGGGCAGCCAAGTGGGATTAGTGAACTGATCATTACCACCAAGTATCATCAAGATTTGGTGAAAAAATGTTTGCTGAGATTTCAGCAAACTAGGAGTTTTTTGGAAGCTTGGCAACCCCTTTCAAACGAAAGTGTTTTTTGCCAGTCTCGGCATGGGGTACTTCAAGAGGAAACAAACCATAGATATAGATCTAAGAACTACTTCATTTGGTCAAGTTTTAAGGAGCTAGCACAAACCGTGTTTGATTTAGAATTCCAAACACAGCTATCTATGTATGAGAAAACAGAGTGAAACCTAAAAATTCAAACTGTTACTGGAAACGAATGCTTCAACCTAGAAGAATAAAAATTGGGCAGCCAAGTGGGATTAGTGAACTGATCATTACCACCAAGTATCATCTAGATTTGGTGAAAAAATGTTTGCTGAGATTTCAGCAAACTAGTAGTTTTTTGGAAGCTTGGCAACCCCTTTCAAACGAAAGTGTTTTTCGCCAGTCTGCATGGGGTACTTCAAGAGGAAAAAAACCCATAGAGATAGAACTTAGAACTACTTCATTTGGTCAAATTTCAAGGAGCTAGCACAAACCGTGTTTGATTTAGAGTTTCAAACACATCTATCTATATAGCAGAAAACAGAGTGAAACCTAAAAATTCAAAGTGTTACTGGAAACGAACGCTTGAACCTAGAAGAGTGAAAGTTGGGCAGCCAAGTGAGATTAGTGAACTGATCATTACCACCAAGTATCGTCAAGTTTTGGTGAAAAAATTTTGCTGAGATTTCAGCAAACTAGTAGTTTTTTGGAAGGTTGGCAACCCCTTTCAAACGAAAGTGTTTTTCGCCAGTCTCTGCATGGGGTACTTCAAGAGGAAACAAACCATAGAGATAGAACTTTGAACTACTTCATTTGGTCATGTTTCAAGGAGCTAGCACAAACCGTGTTTGATTTAGAATTCCAAACACATCTATCTATGTAGGAGAAAACAGAGTGAAACCTAAAAATTCAAACTGTTACTGGAAACGAATGCTTCAACCTGGAAGAATAAAAATTGGGTAGCCAAGTGGGATTAGTGAACTGATCATTACCACCAAGTATCATCAAGATTTGGTAAAAAAATGTTTGCTGAGATTTCAGCAAACTAGTAGTTTTTTGGAAGCTTGGCAACCCCTTTCAAACGAAAGTGTTTTTCGCCAGTGTCTGCATGGGGTACTTCAAGAGGAAACAAACCATAGAGATAGAACTTAGAACTACTTCATTTGGTAAAGTTTCAAGGAGCTAGCACAAACCGTGTTTGATTTAGAGTTTCAAACACATCTATATATATAGCAGAAAACAGAGTGAAACCTAAAAATTCAAAGTGTTACTGGAAACGAACGCTTGAACCTAGAAGAGTGAAAGTTGGGCGGCCAAGTGAGATTAGTGAACTGATCATTACCACCAAGTATCATCAAGATTTAGTGAAAAAATGTTTGCTGAGATTTCAGCAAACTAGTAGTTTTTTGGAAGCTTGGCAACCCCTTTCAATGGAAAGTGTTTTTCGCCAGTCTCTGCATGGGGTACTTCAAGGGGAAACGAACCATAGTGATAGAACTTAGAACTACTTCATTTGGTCAAGTTTCAAGGAGCTAGCACAAACCGTGTTTGATTTAGAGTTTCAAACACATCTATCTATATAGCAGAAAACAGAGTGAAACCTAAAAATTCAAAGTGTTACTGGAAACGAACGCTTGAACCTAGAAGAGTGAAAGTTGGGCAGGCAAGTGGGATTAATGAACTGATCATTACCACCAAGTATCATCAAGATTTGGTGAAAAAATATTTGCTGAGATTTCAGCAAACTAGTAGTTTTTTGGAAGCTTGGCAACCCCTTTCAAACGAAAGTGTTTTTCGCCAGTCTCTGCATGGGGTACTTCAAGAGGAAACAAACCATAGAGATAGAACTTAGAACTACTTCATTTGGTCAAGTTTCAAGGAGCTAGCACAAACCGTGTTTGATTTAGAATTCCAAACACATCTATCTATGTAGGAGAAAACAGAGTGAAACCTAAAAATTCAAACTGTTACTGGAAACGAGTGCTTCAACCTGGAAGAATAAAAATTGGGTAGCCAAGTGGGATTAGTGAACTGATCATTACCACCAAGTATCATCAAGATTTGGTGAAAAAATGTTTGCTGAGATTTCAGCAAACTAGTAGTTTTTTGGAAGCTTGGCAACCCCTTTCAAACGAAAGTGTTTTTCGCCAGTCTCTGCATGGGGTACTTCAAGAGGAAACAAACCATAGAGATAGAACTTAGAACTCCTACATTTGGTCAAGTTTCAAGGAGCTAGCACAAACCGTGTTTGATTTAGAGTTTCAAACACATCTATCTATATAGCAGAAAACAGAGTGAAACCTAAAAATTCAAACTGTTACTGGAAACGAACGCTTGAACCTAGAAGAGTGAAAGTTGGGCAGCCAAGTGGGATTAGTGAACTGATCATTACCACCAAGTATCATCAAGATTTGGTGAAAAAATGTTTTCTGAGAATTCAGCAAACTAGTAGTTTTTTGGAAGCTTGGCAACCCCTTTGAAACGAAAGTGTTTTTCGCCAGTCTCTGCATGGGGTACTTCAAGAGGAAACAAACCATAGAGTTAGAACTTAGAACTACTTCATTTTGTCAAGTTTCACGGAGCTAGCACAAACCGTGTTTGATTTAGAGTTTCAAACACATCTATCTATATAGCAGAAAACAGAGTGAAACCTAAATTTCAAAGTGTTACTGGAAACGAACGCTTGAACCTAGAAGAGTAAAAGTTAGGCAGCCAAGTGGGATTCGTGAACTGATCATTACCACCAAGTATCATCAAGATTTGGTGAAAAAATGTTAGCTGAGATTTCATCAAAATAGTAGTTTTTTGGAAGCTTGGCAACCCCTTTCAAACGAAAGTTTTTTTCGCCAGTCTCTGCATGTGGTACTTCAAGAGGAAACAAACCATAGAGATAGAACTTAGAACTACTTCATTTGGTCAAGTTTCAAGGAGCTAGCACAAACCGTGTTTGATTTAGAGTTTCAAACACATCTATCTATATAGCAGAAAACAGAGTGAAACCTAAAAATTCAAAGTGTTACTGGAAACGAACGCTTGAACCTAGAAGAGTGAAAGTTGGGCAGCCAAGTGGGATTAGTGAACTGATCATTACCACCAAGTATCATCAAGATTTGGTGAAAAAATGTTTGCTGAGATTTCAGCAAACTAGGAGTTTTTTGGAAGCTTGGCAACCCCTTTCAAACGAAAGTGTTTTTTGCCAGTCTCGGCATGGGGTACTTCAAGAGGAAACAAACCATAGATATAGATCTTAGAACTACTTCATTTGGTCAAGTTTTAAGGAGCTAGCACAAACCGTGTTTGATTTAGAATTCCAAACACAGCTATCTATGTATGAGAAAACAGAGTGAAACCTAAAAATTCAAACTGTTACTGGAAACGAATGCTTCAACCTAGAAGAATAAAAATTGGGCAGCCAAGTGGGATTAGTGAACTGATCATTACCACCAAGTATCATCTAGATTTGGTGAAAAAATGTTTGCTGAGATTTCAGCAAACTAGTAGTTTTTTGGAAGCTTGGCAACCCCTTTCAAACGAAAGTGTTTTTCGCCAGTCTGCATGGGGTACTTCAAGAGGAAAAAACCCATAGAGATAGAACTTAGAACTACTTCATTTGGTCAAATTTCAAGGAGCTAGCACAAACCGTGTTTGATTTACAGTTTCAAACACATCTATCTATATAGCAGAAAACAGAGTGAAACCTAAAAATTCAAAGTGTTACTGGAAAAGAATGCTTCAACCTAGAAGAATAAAAATTGGGTAGCCAAGTGGGATTAGTGAACTGATCATTACCACCAAGTATCACTAAGATTTGGAGAAAAAAGTTTTGCTGAGATTTCAGCAAACTAGTAGTTTTTTGGAAGCTTGGCCACCCCTTTCAAACGAAAGTGTTTTTCGCCAGTCTCTGCATGGTGTACTTCAAGAGGAAACAAACCATAGAGATGGAACATAGAACTACTTCATTTGGTCAAGTTTCAAGGAGCTAGCACAAACCGTGTTTGATTTAGAGTTTCAAACACATCTATCTATATAGCAGAAAACAGAGTGAAACCTAAAATTCAAAGTGTTACTGGAAACGAACGCTTGAACCTAGAAGAGTGAAAGTTGGGCAGCCAAGTGAGATTAGTGAACTGATCATTACCACCAAGTATCGTCAAGTTTTGGTGAAAAAATTTTGCTGAGATTTCAGCAAACTAGTAGTTTTTTGGAAGGTTGGCAACCCCTTTCAAACGAAAGTGTTTTTCGCCAGTCTCTGCATGGGGTACTTCAAGAGGAAACAACCCATAGAGATAGAACTTAGAACTACTTCATTTGCTCATGTTTCAAGGAGCTAGCACAAACCGTGTTTGATTTAGAATTCCAAACACATCTATCTATGTAGGAGAAAACAGAGTGAAACCTAAAAATTCAAACTGTTACTGGAAACGAATGCTTCAACCTGGAAGAATAAAAATTGGGTAGCCAAGTGGGATTAGTGAACTGATCATTACCACCAAGTATCATCAAGATTTGGTGAAAAAATGTTTGCTGAGATTTCAGCAAACTAGTAGTTTTTTGGAAGCTTGGCAACCCCTTTCAAACGAAAGTGTTTTTCGCCAGTCTCTGCATGGGGTACTTCAAGAGGAAACAAACCATAGAGATAGAACTTAGAACTACTTCATTTGGTCAAGTTTCAAGGAGCTAGCACAAACCGTGTTTGATTTAGAATTCCAAACATATCTATCTATGTAGGAGAAAACAGAGTGAAACCTAAAAATTCAAACTGTTACTGGAAACGAATGCTTCAACCTAGAAGAATAAAAATTGGGTAGCCAAGTGGGATTAGTGATCTGATCATTACCACCGAGTATCATCAATATTTGGTGAAAAAATATTTGCTGAGATTTCAGCAAACTAGTAGTTTTTTGGAAGCTTGGGAACCCCTTTCAAACGAAAGTGTTTTTCGCCAGTCTCTGCATGGGGTACTTCAAGAGGAAACAAACCATAGAGATAGAACTTAGAACTACTTCATTTGGTCAAGTTTCAAGGAGCTAGCACAAACCGTGTTTGATTTAGAGTTTCAAACACATCTATCTATATAGCAGAAAACAGAGTGAAACCTAAAAATTCAAAGTGTTACTGGAAATGAACGCTTGAACCTAGAATAGTGAAAGTTGGGCAGCCAAGTGGGATTAGTGAACTGATCATTACCACCAAGTATCATCAAGATTTGGTGAAAAAATGTTTGCTGAGATTTCAGCAAACTAGTAGTTTTTTGGAAGCTTGGCAACCCCTTTCAAACGAAAGTGTTTTTCGCCAGTCTCTGCATGGGGTACTTCAAGAGGAAACAAACCATAGAGATAGAACTTAGAACTACTTCATTTGGTCAAGTTTCACGGAGCTAGCACAAACCGTGTTTGATTTAGAGTTTGAAACACATCTATCTATATAGCAGAAAACAGAGAGAAACCTAAAAATTCAAAGTGTTACTGGAAACGAACGCTTGAACCTAGAAGAGTGAAAGTTGGACAGCCAAGTGGGATTAGTGAACTGATCATTACCACCAAGTATCATCAAGATTTGGTGAAAAAATGTTTGCTGAGATTTCAGCAAACTAGTAGTTTTTTGGAAGCTTGGCAACCCCTTTGAAACGAAAGTGTTTTTCGCCAGTCTCTGCATGGGGTACTTCAAGAGGAAACAAACCATAGAGATAGAACTTAGAACTACTTCATTTGGTCAAGTTTCAAGGAGCTAGCACAAACCGTGTTTGATTTAGAGTTTCAAACACATCTATCTATATAGCAGAAAACAGAGTGAAACCTAAAAATTCAAAGTGTTACTGGAAACGAACGCTTGAACCTAGAAGAGTGAAAGTTGGGCGGCCAAGTGAGATTAGTGAACTGATCATTACCACCAAGTATCATCAAGATTTAGTGAAAAAATGTTTGCTGAGATTTCAGCAAACTAGTAGTTTTTTGGAAGCTTGGCAACCCCTTTCAATCGAAAGTGTTTTTCGCCAGTCTCTGCATGGGGTACTTCAAGGGGAAACAAACCATAGTGATAGAACTTAGAACTACTTCATTTGGTCAAGTTTCAAGGAGCTAGCACAAAACGTGTTTGATTTAGAGTTTCAAACACATCTATCTATATAGCAGAAAACAGAGTGAAACCTAAAAATTCAAAGTGTTACTGGAAACGAACGCTTGAACCTAGAAGAGTGAAAGTTGGGCAGCCAAGTGGGATTAGTGAACTGATCATTACCACCAAGTATCATCAAGATTTGGTGAAAAAATGTTTCTGAGATTTCAGCAAACTAGTAGTTTTTTGGAAGCTTGGCAACCCCTTTCAAACGAAAGTGTTTTTCGCCAGTCTCTGCATGGGGTACTTCAAGGGGAAACAAACCATAGAGATAGAACTTAGAACTACTTCATTTGGTAAAGTTTCAAGGAGCTAGCACAAACCGTGTTTGATTTAGAGTTTCAAACACATCTATCTATATAGCAGAAAACAGAGTGAAACCTAAAAATTCAAAGTGTTACTGGAAACGAACGCTTGAACCTAGAAGAGTGAAAGTTGGGCGGCCAAGTGAGATTAGTGAACTGATCATTACCACCAAGTATCATCAAGATTTAGTGAAAAAATGTTTGCTGAGATTTCAGCAAACTAGTAGTTTTTTGGAAGCTTGGCAACCCCTTTCAATCGAAAGTGTTTTTCGCCAGTCTCTGCATGGGGTACTTCAAGGGGAAACAAACCATAGTGATAGAACTTAGAACTACTTCATTTGGTCAAGTTTCAAGGAGCTAGCACAAACCGTGTTTGATTTAGAGTTTCAAACACATCTATCTATATAGCAGAAAACAGAGTGAAACCTAAAAATTCAAAGTGTTACTGGAAACGAACGCTTGAACCTAGAAGAGTGAAAGTTGGGCAGGCAAGTGGGATTAGTGAACTGATCATTACCACCAAGTATCATCAAGATTTGGTGAAAAAATATTTGCTGAGATTTCAGCAAACTAGTAGTTTTTTGGAAGCTTGGCAACCCCTTTCAAACGAAAGTGTTTTTCGCCAGTCTCTGCATGGGGTACTTCAAGAGGAAACAAACCATAGAGATAGAACTTAGAACTACTTCATTTGGTCAAGTTTCAAGGAGCTAGCACAAACCGTGTTTGATTTAGAATTCCAAACACATCTATCTATGTAGGAGAAAACAGAGTGAAACCTAAAATTTCAAACTGTTACTGGAAACGAGTGCTTCAACCTGGAAGAATAAAAATTGGGTAGCCAAGTGGGATTAGTGAACTGATCATTACCACCAAGTATCATCAAGATTTGGTGAAAAAATGTTTGCTGAGATTTCAGCAAACTAGTAGTTTTTTGGAAGCTTGGCAACCCCTTTCAAACGAAAGTGTTTTTCGCCAGTCTCTGCATGGGGTACTTCAAGAGGAAACAAACCATAGAGATAGAACTTAGAACTCCTACATTTGGTCAAGTTTCAAGGAGCTAGCACAAACCGTGTTTGATTTAGAGTTTCAAACACATCTATCTATATAGCAGAAAACAGAGTGAAACCTAAAAATTCAAAGTGTTACTGGAAACGAACGCTTGAACCTAGAAGAGTGAAAGTTGGGCAGCCAAGTGGGATTAGTGAACTGATCATTACCACCAAGTATCATCAAGATTTGGTGAAAAAATGTTTTCTGAGAATTCAGCAAACTAGTAGTTTTTTGGAAGCTTGGCAACCCCTTTGAAACGAAAGTGTTTTTCGCCAGTCTCTGCATGGGGTACTTCAAGAGGAAACAAACCATAGAGTTAGAACTTAGAACTACTTCATTTTGTCAAGTTTCACGGAGCTAGCACAAACCGTGTTTGATTTAGAGTTTCAAACACATCTATCTATATAGCAGAAAACAGAGTGAAACCTAAATTTCAAAGTGTTACTGGAAACGAACGCTTGAACCTAGAAGAGTAAAAGTTAGGCAGCCAAGTGGGATTCGTGAACTGATCATTACCACCAAGTATCATCAAGATTTGGTGAAAAAATATTAGCTGAGATTTCATCAAAATAGTAGTTTTTTGGAAGCTTGGCAACCCCTTTCAAACGAAAGTGTTTTTCGCCAGTCTCTGCATGTGGTACTTAAAGAGGAAACAAACCATAGAGATAGAACTTAGAACTACTTCATTTGGTCAAGTTTCAAGGAGCTAGCACAAACCGTGTTTGATTTAGAGTTTCAAACACATCTATCTATATAGCAGAAAACAGAGTGAAACCTAAAAATTCAAAGTGTTACTGGAAACGAACGCTTGAACCTAGAAGAGTGAAAGTTGGGCAGCCAAGTGGGATTAGTGAACTGATCCTTACCACCAAGTATCATCAAGATTTGGTGAAAAAATGTTTGCTGAGATTTTAGCAAACTAGGAGTTTTTTGGAAGCTTGGCAACCCCTTTCAAACGAAAGTGTTTTTTGCCAGTCTCGGCATGGGGTACTTCAAGAGGAAACAAACCATAGATATAGATCTTAGAACTACTTCATTTGGTCAAGTTTTAAGGAGCTAGCACAAACCGTGTTTGATTTAGAATTCCAAACACAGCTATCTATGTATGAGAAATCAGAGTGAAACCTAAAAATTCAAACTGTTACTGGAAACGAATGCTTCAACCTAGAAGAATAAAAATTGGGCAGCCAAGTGGGATTAGTGAACTGATCATTACCACCAAGTATCATCTAGATTTGGTGAAAAAATGTTTGCTGAGATTTCAGCAAACTAGTAGTTTTTTGGAAGCTTGGCAACCCCTTTCAAACGAAAGTGTTTTTCGCCAGTCTGCATGGGGTACTTCAAGAGGAAAAAAACCCATAGAGATAGAACTTAGAACTACTTCATTTGGTCAAATTTCAAGGAGCTAGCACAAACCGTGTTTGATTTAGAGTTTCAAACACATCTATCTATATAGCAGAAAACAGAGTGAAACCTAAAAATTCAAAGTGTTACTGGAAAAGAATGCTTCAACCTAGAAGAATAAAAATTGGGTAGCCAAGTGGGATTAGTGAACTGATCATTACCACCAAGTATCATTAAGATTTGGTGAAAAAAGTTTTGCTGAGATTTCAGCAAACTAGTAGTTTTTTGGAAGCTTGGCCACCCCTTTCAAACGAAAGTGTTTTTCGCCAGTCTCTGCATGGTGTACTTCAAGAGGAAACAAACCATAGAGATGGAACATAGAACTACTTCATTTGGTCAAGTTTCAAGGAGCTAGCACAAACCGTGTTTGATTTAGAGTTTCAAACACATCTATCTATATAGCAGAAAACAGAGTGAAACCTAAAAATTCAAAGTGTTACTGGAAACGAACGCTTGAATCTAGAAGAGTAAAAATTGGGCAGCCAAGTTGGCTTAGTGAACTGATCATTACCAACAAGTATCATCAAGATTTGTTGAAAAAATGTTTGCTGAGATTTCAGCAAACTAGTAGTTTTTTGGTAGCTTGGCAACCCCTTTCAAACGAAAGTTTTTTTCGCCAGTCTCTGCATGGGGTACTTCAAGAGGAAACAAACCATAGAGATAGAACTTAGAACTACTTCATTTGATCAAGTTTCAAGGAGCTAGCACAAACCGTGTTTGATTTAGAGTTTCAAACACATCTATATATATAGCAGAAAACAGAGTGAAACCTAAAAATTCAAAGTGTTACTGGAAACGAACGCTTGAACCTAGAAGAGTGAAAGTTGGGCAGCCAAGTGGGATTAGTGAACTGATCATTACCACCAAGTATCATCAAGATTATGTGAAAAAATATTTGCTGAGATTTCAGCAAACTAGTAGTTTTTTGGAAGCTTGGCAACCCCTTTCAAACGAAAGTGTTTTTCGCCAGTCTCTGCATGGGGTACTTCAAAAGGAAACAAACCATAGAGATAGAACTTAGAACTACTTCATTTTGCCAAGTTTCAAGGAGCTATCACAAACCATGTTTGATTTAGAATTCCAAACACAGCTATCTATGTAGGAGAAAACAGAGTGAAACCTACAAATTCAAACTGTTACTGGAAACGAATGCTTCAACCTAGAAGAATAAAAATTGGGCAGCCAAGTGGGATTAGTGAACTGATCATTACCACCAAGTATCATCAAGATTTGGTGAAAAAATGTTTGCTGAGATTTCAGCAAACTAGTAGTTTTTTGGAAGCTTGGCAACCCCTTTCAAATGAAAGTGTGTTTCGCCATTCTCTGCATGGGGTACTTCAAGAGGAAACAAACCATAAAGATAGAACTTAGAACTACTTCATTGGGTCAAGTTTCTCAGAGCTAGCACAAACCGTGTTTCATTTAGAGTTTCAAACACATCTATCTATATAGCAGAAAACAGAGTGAAACCTAAAAATTCAAAGTGTTACTGGAAATGAACGCTTGAACCTAGAAGAGTGAAAGTTGGGCACCCAAGTGAGATTAGTGAACTGATCATTACCACCAAGAATCATCAAGATTTGGTGAAAAAAGTTTTGCTGAGATTTCAGCAAACTAGTAGTTTTTTGGAAGCTTGGCAACCCCTTTGAAACGAAAGTGTTTTCCGCCAGTCTCTACATGGGGTACTTCAATAGGAAACTAACCATAGAGATAGAACTTAGAACTACTTCATTTGGTCAAGTTTCAAGGAGCTAGCACAAACCGTGTTTGATTTAGAGTTTCAAACACATCTATCTATATAGCAGAAAACAGAGTGAAACCTAAAAATTCAAAGTGTTACTGGAAACGAATGCTTCAACGTAGAAGAATAAAAATTGGGCAGCCAAGTGGGATTAGTGAACTGATCATTACCACCAAGTATCATCAAGATTTGGTGAAAAAATGTTTGCTGAGATTTCAGCAAACTAGTAGTTGTTTGGAAGCTTGGCAACCCCTTTCAAACGAAAGTGTTTTTCGCCAGTCTCTGCATGGGGTACTTCAAGAGGAAACAAACCATAGAGATAGAACTTAGAACTACTTCATTTGGTCAAGTTTCCAGGAGCTAGCACAAACCGTGTTTGATTTAGAGTTTCAAACACATCTATCTATATAGCAGAAAACAGAGTGAAACCTAAAAATTCAAAGTGTTACTGGAAACGAACGCTTGAACCTAGAAGAGTGAAAGTTGGGCAGCCAAGTGGGATTAGTGAACTGATCATTACCACCAAGTATCATCAAGATTTGGTGAAAAAATGTTTGCTGACATTTCAGCAAACTAGGAGTTTTTTGGAAGCTTGGCAACCCCTTTCAAACGAAAGTGTTTTTCGCCAGTCTCTGCATGGGGTACTTCAAGAGGAAACAAACCATAGAGATAGAACTTAGAACTACTTCATTTGGTCAAGTTTCAAGGAGCTAGCACAAACCGTGTTTGATTTAGAATTCCAAACACAGCTATCTATGTATGAGAAAACAGAGTGAAACCTAAAAATTCAAACTGTTACTGGAAACGAATGCTTCAACCTAGAAGACTAAAAATTTAACAGCCAAGCGGGATTAATGAACTGATCATTACCACCAAGTATCATCAAGATTTGGTGAAGAAATGTTTGCTGAGATTTCAGCAAACTAGTAGTTTTTTGGAAGTTGGCAACCCCTTTCAAACGAAAGTGTTTTATGCCATTCTCTGCATGGGGTACTTCAAGAGGAAACAAACCATAGAGATAGAACTTAGAACTACTTCATTTGGTCAAGTTTCAAGGAGCTAGCACAAACCGTGTTTGATTTAGAGTTTCAAACACATCTATCTATATAGCAGAAAACAGAGTGAAACCTAAAAATTCAAAGTGTTACTGGAAACGAACGCTTGAACCTAGAAGAGTAAAAATTGGGCAGCCAAGTGGGCTTAGTAAACTGATCATTACCACCAAGTATCATCAAGATTTGGTGAAAAAATGTTTGCTGAGATTTCAGCAAACTAGTAGTTTTTTGGAAGCTTGGCAACCCCTTTCAAACGAAAGTGTTTTTCGCCAGTCTCTGCATGGGGTACTTCAAGAGGAAACAAACCATAGAGATAGAACTTAGAACTACTTCATTTGGTCAAGTTTCAAGGAGCTAGCACAAACCGTGTTTGATTTAGAGTTTCAAACACATCTATCTATATAGCAGAAAACAGAGTGAAACCTAAAAATTCAAAGTGTTACTGGAAACGAACGCTTGAACCTAGAAGAGTGAAAGTTGGGCAGCCAAGTGAGATTAGTGAACTGATCATTACCACCAAGTATCATCAAGTTTTGGTGAAAAAAGTTTTGCTGAGATTTCAGCAAACTAGTAGTTTTTTGGAAGCTTGGAAACCCCTTTCAAATGAAAGTGTTTTTCGCCAGTCTCTGCATGGGGTACTTCAAGAGGAAACAAACCATAGAGATAGAACTTAGAACTACTTCATTTGGTCATGTTTCAAGGAGCTAGCACAAACCGTGTTTGATTTAGAATTCCAAACACATCTATCTATGTAGGAGAAAACAGAGTGAAACCTAAAATTTCAAACTGTTACTGGAAACGAATGCTTCAACCTGGAAGAATAAAAATTGGGTAGCCAAGTGGGATTAGTGAACTGATCATTACCACCAAGTATCATCAAGATTTGGTGAAAAAATGTTTGCTGAGATTTAAGCAAACTAGTAGTTTTTTGGAAGCTTGGCAACCCCTTTCAAACGAAAGTGTTTTTCGCCAGTCTCTGCATGGGGTACTTCAAGAGGAAACAAACCATAGAGAGAGAACATAGAACTCCTACATTTGGTCAAGTTTCAAGGAGCTAGCACAAACCGTGTTTGATTTAGAGTTTCAAACACATCTATCTATATAGCAGAAAACAGAGTGAAACCTAAAAATTCAAAGTGTTACTGGAAACAAACGCTTGAACCTAGAAGAGTGAAAGTTGGGCAGCCAAGTGGGATTAGTGAACTGATCATTACCACCAAGTATCATCAAGATTTGGTGAAAAAATGTTTTCTGAGAATTCAGCAAACTAGTAGTTTTTTGGAAGCTTGGCAACCCCTTTCAAACGAAAGTGTTTTTCGCCAGTCTCTGCATGGGGTACTTCAAGAGGAACCAAACCATAGAGTTAGAACTTAGAACTACTTCATTTTGTCAAGTTTCACGGAGGTAGCACAAACCGTGTTTGATTTAGAGTTTCAAACACATCTATCTATATAGCAGAAAACAGAGTGAAACCTAAATTTCAAAGTGTTACTGGAAACGAACGCTTGAACCTAGAAGAGTAAAAGTTAGGCAGCCAAGTGGGATTCGTGAACTGATCATTACCACCAAGTATCATCAAGATTTGGTGAAAAAATGTTTGCTGAGATTTCATCAAAATAGTAGTTTTTTGGAAGCTTGGCAACCCCTTTCAAACGAAAGTGTTTTTCGCCAGTCTCTGCATGTGGTACTTCAAGAGGAAACAAACCATAGATATAGATCTTAGAACTACTTCATTTGGTCAAGTTTTAAGGAGCTAGCACAAACCGTGTTTGATTTAGAATTCCAAACACAGCTATCTATGTATGAGAAAACAGAGTGAAACCTAAAAATTCAAACTGTTACTGGAAACGAATGCTTCAACCTAGAAGAATAAAAATTGGGCAGCCAAGTGGGATTAGTGAACTGATCATTACCACCAAGTATCATCTAGATTTGGTGAAAAAATGTTTGCTGAGATTTCAGCAAACTAGTAGTTTTTTGGAAGCTTGGCAACCCCTTTCAAACGAAAGTGTTTTTCGCCAGTCTGCATGGGGTACTTCAAGAGGAAAAAAACCCATAGAGATAGAACTTAGAACTACTTCATTTGGTCAAATTTCAAGGAGCTAGCACAAACCGTGTTTGATTTAGAGTTTCAAACACATCTATCTATATAGCAGAAAACAGAGTGAAATCTAAAAATTCAAAGTGTTACTTTAAACGAACGCTTGAACCTAGAAGAGTGAAAGTTGGGCAGGCAAGTGGGATTAGTGAACTGATCATTACCACCAAGTATCATCAAGATTTGGTGAAAAAATATTTGCTGAGATTTCAGCAAACTAGTAGTTTTTTGGAAGCTTGGCAACCCCTTTCAAACGAAAGTGTTTTTCGCCAGTCTCTGCATGGGGTACTTCAAGAGGAAACAAACCATAGAGATAGAACTTAGAACTACTTCATTTGGTAAAGTTTCAAGGAGCTAGCACAAACCGTGTTTGATTTAGAGTTTCAAACACATCTATCTATATAGCAGAAAACAGAGTGAAACCTAAAAATTCAAAGTGTTACTGGAAACGAACGCTTGAACCTAGAAGAGTGAAAGTTGGGCGGCCAAGTGAGATTAGTGAACTGATCATTACCACCAAGTATCATCAAGATTTAGTGAAAAAATGTTTGCTGAGATTTCAGCAAACTAGTAGTTTTTTGGAAGCTTGGCAACCCCTTTCAATCGAAAGTGTTTTTCGCCAGTCTCTGCATGGGGTACTTCAAGGGGAAACAAACCATAGTGATAGAACTTAGAACTACTTCATTTGGTCAAGTTTCAAGGAGCTAGCACAAACCGTGTTTGATTTAGAGTTTCAAACACATCTATCTATATAGCAGAAAACAGAGTGAAACCTAAAAATTCAAAGTGTTACTGGAAACGAACGCTTGAACCTAGAAGAGTGAAAGTTGGGCAGGCAAGTGGGATTAGTGAACTGATCATTACCACCAAGTATCATCAAGATTTGGTGAAAAAATATTTGCTGAGATTTCAGCAAACTAGTAGTTTTTTAGAAGCTTGGCAACCCCTTTCAAACGAAAGTGTTTTTCGCCAGTCTCTGCATGGGGTACTTCAAGAGGAAACAAACCATAGAGATAGAACTTAGAACTACTTCATTTGGTCAAGTTTCAAGGAGCTAGCACAAACCGTGTTTGATTTAGAATTCCAAACACATCTATCTATGTAGGAGAAAACAGAGTGAAACCTAAAAATTCAAACTGTTACTGGAAACGAGTGCTTCAACCTGGAAGAATAAAAATTGGGTAGCCAAGTGGGATTAGTGAACTGATCATTACCACCAAGTATCATCAAGATTTGGTGAAAAAATGTTTGCTGAGATTTCAGCAAACTAGTAGTTTTTTGGAAGCTTGGCAACCCCTTTCAAACGAAAGTGTTTTTCGCCAGTCTCTGCATGGGGTACTTCAAGATTAAACAAACCATAGAGATAGAACTTAGAACTCCTACATTTGGTCAAGTTTCAAGGAGCTAGCACAAACCGTGTTTGATTTAGAGTTTCAAACACATCTATCTATATAGCAGAAAACAGAGTGAAACCTAAAAATTCAAAGTGTTACTGGAAACGAACGCTTGAACCTAGAAGAGTGAAAGTTGGGCAGCCAAGTGGGATTAGTGAACTGATCATTACCACCAAGTATCATCAAGATTTGGTGAAAAAATGTTTTCTGAGAATTCAGCAAACTAGTAGTTTTTTGGAAGCTTGGCAACCCCTTTGAAACGAAAGTGTTTTTCGCCAGTCTCTGCATGGGGTACTTCAAGAGGAAACAAACCATAGAGTTAGAACTTAGAACTACTTCATTTTGTCAAGTTTCACGGAGCTAGCACCAACCGTGTTTGATTTAGAGTTTCAAACACATCTATCTATATAGCAGAAAACAGAGTGAAACCTAAATTTCAAAGTGTTACTGGAAACGAACGCTTGAACCTAGAAGAGTAAAAGTTAGGCAGCCAAGTGGGATTCGTGAACTGATCATTACCACCAAGTATCATCAAGATTTGGTGAAAAAATGTTAGCTGAGATTTCATCAAAATAGTAGTTTTTTGGAAGCTTGGCAACCCCTTTCAAACGAAAGTTTTTTTCGCCAGTCTCTGCATGTGGTACTTCAAGAGGAAACAAACCATAGAGATAGAACTTAGAACTACTTCATTGGGTCAAGTTTCAAGGAGCTAGCACAAACCGTGTTTGATTTAGAGTTTCAAACACATCTATCTATATAGCAGAAAACAGAGTGAAACCTAAAAATTCAAAGTGTTACTGGAAACGAACGCTTGAACCTAGAAGAGTGAAAGTTGGGCAGCCAAGTGGGATTAGTGAACTGATCATTACCACCAAGTATCATCAAGATTTGGTGAAAAAATGTTTGCTGAGATATCAGCAAACTAGGAGTTTTTTGGAAGCTTGGCAACCCCTTTCAAACGAAAGTGTTTTTTGCCAGTCTCGGCATGGGGTACTTCAAGAGGAAACAAACCATAGATATAGATCTTAGAACTACTTCATTTGGTCAAGTTTTAAGGAGCTAGCACAAACCGTGTTTGATTTAGAATTCCAAACACAGCTATCTATGTATGAGAAAACAGAGTGAAACCTAAAAATTCAAACTGTTACTGGAAACGAATGCTTCAACCTAGAAGAATAAAAATTGGGCAGCCAAGTGGGATTAGTGAACTGATCATTACCACCAAGTATCATCTAGATTTGGTGAAAAAATGTTTGCTGAGATTTCAGCAAACTAGTAGTTTTTTGGAAGCTTGGCAACCCCTTTCAAACGAAAGTGTTTTTCGCCAGTCTGCATGGGGTACTTCAAGAGGAAAAAAACCCATAGAGATAGAACTTAGAACTACTTCATTTGGTCAAATTTCAAGGAGCTAGCACAAACCGTGTTTGATTTAGAGTTTCAAACACATCTATCTATATAGCAGAAAACAGAGTGAAACCTAAAAATTCAAAGTGTTACTGGAAAAGAATGCTTCAACCTAGAAGAATAAAAATTGGGTAGCCAAGTGGGATTAGTGAACTGATCATTACCACCAAGTATCATTAAGATTTGGTGAAAAAAGTTTTGCTGAGATTTCAGCAAACTAGTAGTTTTTTGGAAGCTTGGCCAACCCTTTCAAACGAAAGTGTTTTTCGCCAGTCTCTGCATGGTGTACTTCAAGAGGAAACAAACCATAGAGATGGAACATAGAACTACTTCATTTGGTCAAGTTTCAAGGAGCTAGCACAAACCGTGTTTGATTTAGAATTCCAAACACATCTATCTATGTAGGAGAAAACAGAGTGAAACCTAAAAATTCAAACTGTTACTGGAAACGAATGCTTCAACCTGGAAGAATAAAAATTGGGTAGCCAAGTGGGATTAGTGAACTGATCATTACCACCAAGTATCATCAAGATTTGGTGAAAAAATGTTTGCTGAGATTTCAGCAAACTAGTAGTTTTTTGGAAGCTTGGCAACCCCTTTCAAACGAAAGTGTTTTTCGCCAGTCTCTGCATGGGGTACTTCAAGAGGAAACAAACCATAGAGATAGAACTTAGAACTACTTCATTTGGTCAAGTTTCACGGAGCTAGCACAAACCGTGTTTGATTTAGAGTTTGAAACACATCTATCTATATAGCAGAAAACAGAGAGAAACCTAAAAATTCAAAGTGTTACTGGAAACGAACGCTTGAACCTAGAAGAGTGAAAGTTGGACAGCCAAGTGGGATTAGTGAACTGATCATTACCACCAAGTATCATCAAGATTTGGTGAAAAAATGTTTGCTGAGATTTCAGCAAACTAGTAGTTTTTTGGAAGCTTGGCAACCCCTTTCAAACGAAAGTGTTTTTCGCCAGTCTCTGCATGGGGTACTTCAAGAGGAAACAAACCATAGAGATAGAACTTAGAACTACTTCATTTGGTCAAGTTTCAAGGAGCTAGCACAAACCGTGTTTGATTTAGAGTTTCAAACACATCTATCTATATAGCAGAAAACAGAGTGAAACCTAAAAATTCAAAGTGTTACTGGAAACGAACGCTTGAACCTAGAAGAGTGAAAGTTGGGCGGCCAAGTGAGATTAGTGAACTGATCATTACCACCAAGTATCATCAAGATTTAGTGAAAAAATGTTTGCTGAGATTTCAGCAAACTAGTAGTTTTTTGGAAGCTTGGCAACCCCTTTCAATCGAAAGTGTTTTTCGCCAGTCTCTGCATGGGGTACTTCAAGGGGAAACAAACCATAGTGATAGAACTTAGAACTACTTCATTTGGTCAAGTTTCAAGGAGCTAGCACAAACCGTGTTTGATTTAGAGTTTCAAACACATCTATCTATATAGCAGAAAACAGAGTGAAACCTAAAAATTCAAAGTGTTACTGGAAACGAACGCTTGAACCTAGAAGAGTGAAAGTTGGGCAGCCAAGTGGGATTAGTGAACTGATCATTACCACCAAGTATCATCAAGATTTGGTGAAAAAATGTTTCTGAGATTTCAGCAAACTAGTAGTTTTTTGGAAGCTTGGCAACCCCTTTCAAACGAAAGTGTTTTTCGCCAGTCTCTGCATGGGGTACTTCAAGGGGAAACAAACCATAGAGATAGAACTTAGAACTACTTCATTTGGTAAAGTTTCAAGGAGCTAGCACAAACCGTGTTTGATTTAGAGTTTCAAACACATCTATCTATATAGCAGAAAACAGAGTGAAACCTAAAAATTCAAAGTGTTACTGGAAACGAACGCTTGAACCTAGAAGAGTGAAAGTTGGGCGGCCAAGTGAGATTAGTGAACTGATCATTACCACCAAGTACCATCAAGATTTAGTGAAAAAATGTTTGCTGAGATTTCAGCAAACTAGTAGTTTTTTGGAAGCTTGGCAACCCCTTTCAATCGAAAGTGTTTTTCGCCAGTCTCTGCATGGGGTACTTCAAGGGGAAACAAACCATAGTGATAGAACTTAGAACTACTTCATTTGGTCAAGTTTCAAGGAGCTAGCACAAACCGTGTTTGATTTAGAGTTTCAAACACATCTATCTATATAGCAGAAAACAGAGTGAAACCTAAAAATTCAAAGTGTTACTGGAAACGAACGCTTGAACCTAGAAGAGTGAAAGTTGGGCAGGCAAGTGGGATTAGTGAACTGATCATTACCACCAAGTATCATCAAGATTTGGTGAAAAAATATTTGCTGAGATTTCAGCAAACTAGTAGTTTTTTGGAAGCTTGGCAACCCCTTTCAAACGAAAGTGTTTTTCGCCATTCTCTGCATGGGGTACTTCAAGAGGAAACAAACCATAGAGATAGAACTTAGAACTACTTCATTTGGTCAAGTTTCAAGGAGCTAGCACAAACCGTGTTTGATTTAGAATTCCAAACACATCTATCTATGTAGGAGAAAACAGAGTGAAACCTAAAAATTCAAACTGTTACTGGAAACGAGTGCTTCAACCTGGAAGAATAAAAATTGGGTAGCCAAGTGGGATTAGTGAACTGATCATTACCACCAAGTATCATCAAGATTTGGTGAAAAAATGTTTGCTGAGATTTCAGCAAACTAGTAGTTTTTTGGAAGCTTGGCAACCCCTTTCAAACGAAAGTGTTTTTCGCCAGTCTCTGCATGGGGTACTTCAAGAGGAAACAAACCATAGAGATAGAACTTAGAACTCCTACATTTGGTCAAGTTTCAAGGAGCTAGCACAAACCGTGTTTGATTTAGAGTTTCAAACACATCTATCTATATAGCAGAAAACAGAGTGAAACCTAAAAATTCAAAGTGTTACTGGAAATGAACGCTTGAACCTAGAAGAGTGAAAGTTGGGCAGCCAAGTGGGATTAGTGAACTGATCATTACCACCAAGTATCATCAAGATTTGGTGAAAAAATGTTTTCTGAGAATTCAGCAAACTAGTAGTTTTTTGGAAGCTTGGCAACCCCTTTGAAACGAAAGTGTTTTTCGCCAGTCTCTGCATGGGGTACTTCAAGAGGAAACAAACCATAGAGTTAGAACTTAGAACTACTTCATTTTGTCAAGTTTCACGGAGCTAGCACAAACCGTGTTTGATTTAGAGTTTCAAACACATCTATCTATATAGCAGAAAACAGAGTGAAACCTAAATTTCAAAGTGTTACTGGAAACGAACGCTTGAACCTAGAAGAGTAAAAGTTAGGCAGCCAAGTGGGATTCGTGAACTGATCATTACCACCAAGTATCATCAAGATTTGGTGAAAAAATGTTAGCTGAGATTTCATCAAAATAGTAGTTTTTTGGAAGCTTGGCAACCCCTTTCAAACGAAAGTGTTTTTCGCCAGTCTCTGCATGTGGTACTTCAAGAGGAAACAAACCATAGAGATAGAACTTAGAACTACTTCATTTGGTCAAGTTTCAAGGAGCTAGCACAAACCGTGTTTGATTTAGAGTTTCAAACACATCTATCTATATAGCAGAAAACAGAGTGAAACCTAAAAATTCAAAGTGTTACTGGAAACGAACGCTTGAACCTAGAAGAGTGAAAGTTGGGCAGCCAAGTGGGATTAGTGAACTGATCCTTACCACCAAGTATCATCAAGATTTGGTGAAAAAATGTTTGCTGAGATTTCAGCAAACTAGGAGTTTTTTGGAAGCTTGGCAACCCCTTTCAAACGAAAGTGTTTTTTGCCAGTCTCGGCATGGGGTACTTCAAGAGGAAACAAACCATAGATATAGATCTTAGAACTACTTCATTTGGTCAAGTTTTAAGGAGCTAGCACAAACCGTGTTTGATTTAGAATTCCAAACACAGCTATCTATGTATGAGAAAACAGAGTGAAACCTAAAAATTCAAACTGTTACTGGAAACGAATGCTTCAACCTAGAAGAATAAAAATTGGGCAGCCAAGTGGGATTAGTGAACTGATCATTACCACCAAGTATCATTAAGATTTGGTGAAAAAAGTTTTGCTGAGATTTCAGCAAACTAGTAGTTTTTTGGAAGCTTGGCAACCCCTTTCAAACGAAAGTGTTTTTCGCCAGTCTGCATGGGGTACTTCAAGAGGAAAAAAACCCATAGAGATAGAACTTAGAACTACTTCATTTGGTCAAATTTCAAGGAGCTAGCACAAACCGTGTTTGATTTAGAGTTTCAAACACATCTATCTATATAGCAGAAAACAGAGTGAAACCTAAAAATTCAAAGTGTTACTGGAAAAGAATGCTTCAACCTAGAAGAATAAAAATTGGGTAGCCAAGTGGGATTAGTGAACTGATCATTACCACCAAGTTTCATTAAGATTTGGTGAAAAAAGTTTTGCTGAGATTTCAGCAAACTAGTAGTTTTTTGGAAGCTTGGCCACCCCTTTCAAACGAAAGTGTTTTTCCCCAGTCTCTGCATGGTGTACTTCAAGAGGAAACAAACCATAGAGATGGAACATAGAACTACTTCATTTGGTCAAGTTTCAAGGAGCTAGCACAAACCGTGTTTGATTTAGAGTTTCAAACACATCTATCTATATAGCAGAAAACAGAGTGAAACCTAAAAATTCAAAGTGTTACTGGAAACGAACGCTTGAATCTAGAAGAGTAAAAATTGGGCAGCCAAGTGGGCTTAGTGAACTGATCATTACCAACAAGTATCATCAAGATTTGTTGAAAAAATGTTTGCTGAGATTTCAGCAAACTAGTAGTTTTTTGGTAGCTTGGCAACCCCTTTCAAACGAAAGTGTTTTTCGCCAGTCTCTGCATGGGGTACTTCAAGAGGAAACAAACCATAGAGATAGAACTTAGAACTACTTCATTTGATCAAGTTTCAAGGAGCTAGCACAAACCGTGTTTGATTTAGAGTTTCAAACACATCTATATATATAGCAGAAAACAGAGTGAAACCTAAAAATTCAAAGTGTTACTGGAAACGAACGCTTGAACCTAGAAGAGTGAAAGTTGGGCAGCCAAGTGGGATTAGTGAACTGATCCTTACCACCAAGTATCATCAAGATTATGTGAAAAAATATTTGCTGAGATTTCAGCAAACTAGTAGTTTTTTGGAAGCTTGGCAACCCCTTTCAAACGAAAGTGTTTTTCGCCAGTCTCTGCATGGGGTACTTCAAAAGGAAACAAACCATAGAGATAGAACTTAGAACTACTTCATTTTGCCAAGTTTCAAGGAGCTATCACAAACCATGTTTGATTTAGAATTCCAAACACAGCTATCTATGTAGGAGAAAACAGAGTGAAACCTACAAATTCAAACTGTTACTGGAAACGAATGCTTCAACCTAGAAGAATAAAAATTGGGCAGCCAAGTGGGATTAGTGAACTGATCATTACCACCAAGTATCATCAAGATTTGGTGAAAAAATGTTTGCTGAGATTTCAGCAAACTAGTAGTTTTTTGGAAGCTTGGCAACCCCTTTCAAATGAGAGTGTGTTTCGCCATTCTCTGCATGGGGTACTTCAAGAGGAAACAAACCATAAAGATAGAACTTAGAACTACTTCATTGGGTCAAGTTTCTCAGAGCTAGCACAAACCGTGTTTCATTTAGAGTTTCAAACACATCTATCTATATAGCAGAAAACAGAGTGAAACCTAAAAATTCAAAGTGTTACTGGAAATGAACGCTTGAACCTAGAAGAGTGAAAGTTGGGCACCCAAGTGAGATTAGTGAACTGATCATTACCACCAAGAATCATCAAGATTTGGTGAAAAAAGTTTTGCTGAGATTTCAGCAAACTAGTAGTTTTTTGGAAGCTTGGCAACCCCTTTGAAACGAAAGTGTTTTTCGCCATTCTCTGCATGGGGTACTTCAAGAGGAAACAAACCATAGAGATAGAACTTAGAACTACTTCATTTTGTCAAGTTTCAAGGAGCTAGCACAAACCGTGTTTGATTTAGAGTTTCAAACACATCTATCTATATAGCAGAAAACAGAGTGAAACCTAAAAATTCAAAGTGTTACTGGAAACGAACGCTTGAACCTAGAAGAGTAAAAATTCGGCAGCCAAGTGGGCTTAGTGAACTGATCATTACCACCAAGTATCATCAAGATTTGGTGAAAAAATGTTTGCTGAGATTTCAGCAAACTAGTAGTTTTTTGGAAGCTTGGCAACCCCTTTCAAACGAAAGTGTTTTTCGCCAGTCTCTGCATGGGGTACTTCAAGAGGAAACAAACCATAGAGATAGAAATTAGAACTACTTCATTTGGTCAAGTTTCAAGGAGCTAGCACAAACCGTGTTTGATTTAGAGTTTCAAACACATCTATCTATATAGCAGAAAACAGAGTGAAACCTAAAAATTCAAAGTGTTACTGGAAACGAACGCTTGAACCTAGAAGAGTGAAAGTTGGGCAGCCAAGTGAGATTAGTGAACTGATCATTACCACCAAGTATCATCAAGTTTTGGTGAAAAAAGTTTTGCTGAGATTTCAGCAAACTAGTAGTTTTTTGGAAGCTTGGAAACCCCTTTCAAATGAAAGTGTTTTTCGCCAGTCTTAGCATGGGGTACTTCAAGAGGAAACAAACCATAGAGATAGAACTTAGAACTACTTCATTTGGTCATGTTTCAAGGAGCTAGCACAAACCGTGTTTGATTTAGAATTCCAAACACATCTATCTATGTAGGAGAAAACAGAGTGAAACCTAAAATTTCAAACTGTTACTGGAAACGAATGCTTCAACCTGGAAGAATAAAAATTGGGTAGCCAAGTGGGATTAGTGAACTGATCATTACCACCAAGTATCATCAAGATTTGGTGAAAAAATGTTTGCTGAGATTTCAGCAAACTAGTAGTTTTTTGGAAGCTTGGCAACCCCTTTCAAACGAAAGTGTTTTTCGCCAGTCTCTGCATGGGGTACTTCAAGAGGAAACAAACCATAGAGATAGAACTTAGAACTCCTACATTTGGTCAAGTTTCAAGGAGCTAGCACAAACCGTGTTTGATTTAGAGTTTCAAACACATCTATCTATATAGCAGAAAACAGAGTGAAACCTAAAAATTCAAAGTGTTACTGGAAACGAACGCTTGAACCTAGAAGAGTGAAAGTTGGGCAGCCAAGTGGGATTAGTGAACTGATCATTACCACCAAGTATCATCAAGATTTGGTCAAAAAATGTTTTCTGAGAATTCAGCAAACTAGTAGTTTTTTGGAAGCTTGGCAACCCCTTTCAAACGAAAGTGTTTTTCGCCAGTCTCTGCATGGGGTACTTCAAGAGGAAACAAACCATAGAGTTAGAACTTAGAACTACTTCATTTTGTCAAGTTTCACGGAGCTAGCACAAACCGTGTTTGATTTAGAGTTTCAAACACATCTATCTATATAGCAGAAAACAGAGTGAAACCTAAATTTCAAAGTGTTACTGGAAACGAACGCTTGAACCTAGAAGAGTAAAAGTTAGGCAGCCAAGTGGGATTCGTGAACTGATCATTACCACCAAGTATCATCAAGATTTGGTGAAAAAATGTTTGCTGAGATTTCATCAAAATAGTAGTTTTTTGGAAGCTTGGCAACCCCTTTCAAACGAAAGTGTTTTTCGCCAGTCTCTGCATGTGGTACTTCAAGAGGAAACAAACCATAGATATAGAT